>NC_041387.1:392666777-392767427 GCF_002162155.2 Triticum dicoccoides | reverse complement strand
TGCTGGGACCCACCAGCTACATGTTCGCACGTAAGGAAGTGCGTCCGGGCAAAAAAATATGATTCGCCCCCCTGACTGCTGGGACCCACCAGCTACATCTTCGCATGCAAGAAAGTGCGTCCGGGCAAAAAAATGATTCGCCCCCCTGACTTCTGGGACCCACCAGCTACATTTTCGCACGCAAGGAAGTACCTGACAGTCAGGAGCCACCTGGTCGAAGCGTACGTAGCGTTGTCATTCTGGTCGCGAACGTGTACGTACATACTAGTGGATGTAGAGGCACGCACGTGTCGTATTAGAAGCGCGCACGTGTCATAGTAGAGGCGCGTACGTGTCGTATTAGAGGTGCGCACGTAGCATGTACACGTACGTGCAGCGGCCAGTGTGCAAGAAAGAAAATACGACCACATATGTGTACATACGGGTGGGGTCTCGAATGCCTACTCGCGCATACGTACGGTCAGGGCTCGTGTACATGGCTGGGTCGGAACGGAGAAACAATGTCGTCATCATGTTCATGGGGAGCCAACCGGCTGGGTCGGAATGGAATGCATCGTCGTGTTCATCGGGAGGGCTTGGATGGAACAAGCGATGGAAACGAGGCCTGGCGTACAGCAGAACGGAGGAAACGGCCTTGTGTTCGACCGGCCACGTTCGCAACGGGATCCTGTTCATCGGGAGGGGTCCGGCGTACTGCAAAACGGAGGATACGGACCTCCTACGATCGAAACGGGGGTCCTGTAGATCGTGAGGGGTGTGGCGTACCGCAAAATGGACGAAACAGACTTGTGTTGGAGCGCTACGGTCGAAATGAGGGTCCTATTCATCGGGAGGTGTCTGGCATACCGCAAAACGGATGAAACGGACTTGTGTTGGAGTGCTACTGTCGAAACGAGGGTCCTGTTCATCGGGAGGGTTGTGGCGTACCGCAAAACGGGACTCCACGGGATATTGTTCATCTCCACCGTCGACCTCCTCCAGCCTCCAAGGGCTACCATCGAGCTCCTCAAGCCTCCACGGGCTCCTATTCATCCAGCCTCCACCGCGTGCTACTCCACCGGCTACTATTCAACCACCCCTCCACAGGCACCCCTTCACCGTCTATTGTTCATCCAGCCCTCCAGAGGGTCATCCTGTTCATCCAGAGGCAACGCCACGGGGTCCTGCATCCACCCCTACCGCTCACTATTCATCCAACCCCCTCCCCCGCAACGCTCACTGTTCATCCAGAGGGGCAGCATTGATTGGCTTCAGTTAGTAGCAGTAGCAAAGGAATCGCTCGATCGGGTTCAGTTAACAGCCATCGATCGATCGCTCGGGTTCAGTAACGCGTAGCCTGCAGTGCAATTGCTTGGGTTCAGTTAGAGCCCAACTCCTCGCTCGGGTTCAGTTAGAGCCAACACCTCACACACACGCGTGTACGTGTATGAGAGAAACGTGCATCGCTCGGCCCCCGATCGCCCATCGTAACCGGGAACTCCTCGAAATTTCCCTCGCCCTCGCTTCTACCACGGTTTTTTCCGTCATGGACGGCCCAAAGAATGTCATGCAGCTGCGTCTCCGGCCCACCCCGGACGAAAAGCCCATTTTCTGTCATGATTTTTTTTCATTGAAGTAGGAGCCCACCACATCTATGATGATACCGGGTTTTGTCACAATTAGTGTCATAGAAGTGTCATATGTATGACATAAATCTTTTTCGTTTAGCCCAAAATGTCATGGATGTGTCTTTTTTTTGTAGTGTTTGGGTGATATTACGATGGATGAAGGAATAAGGATTAGCAAAATGCTAAGCTTGGGGATGCCCTAGGCACCATAAGATAATATTCAAGAAGTATCAAGCAACTAAGCTTGGGGATGCCCCCGAGTGGCATCCCCTCTTTCTTCTAACAACCATCGGTATTTTACTTGGAGCTATATTTTTATTCGTCACATATTATGAGCTTTGCTCGGAGCGTCTTGTATGATATGAGTCTTTGCTTGTTTTTCTTTTTGTTTTAAGTCTTTAATCCTTGCGGGACACACCTTTTTGAGATAGCCAAAAATTATACTATGCTTTCTCCTATGCTTCATTTAAATTTTTAGAGCCATGGAATTGCTCTAGTACTTCACTTATATCTTTTTGAGCACAGTGTGCTTTGTTATTTTTGAATAAACACTCTCATGCTTCACTTAGATTTATTTGGGAGTTATTAATTTTTTAAGAAATTCTCTCTTGCTTCACTTAGATTATTTTGAGAGAAAGAAATATTATGCTCATGTTCTTCACTTAAATCTGTTTGAGCTTACTAAAAGCAACATCTGAAATAAGTCCCAAAGTGATAGATTTCCAAGGAGGATATAATAAAAACTTTCATGAAGATCATTGGACATAATAAACTTGACTCTTTGTAATGGTTTTGAGATATGACGATATGATATGTGAGTCATGTTGATGAGTAATTATGCTTTAGTAAGAATATTGGTGTTAAGGTTTGTGATTCCCTATGCAAGCACGAAAGTCAATAATTATGCAATGAAATTACATCCTACTCGTGGTGCATTATTCGGTGCTAGTTATTCTTAATGCTCGCTTGCGACATTTTTCGTTTCTTGGTTGGACGCTTCTCAATCTTTCTGCTAGCTTTCATTTTGCACTAAGTATGATCACTATTTGTGCATCCAATACCCTTTAAACCAGTTTTGCCATATGATTCCACCATACCTACCTATATGCTGTATTTTTGTGTTGTTCTAAGCAAATTTGTCTATGCCATCTCTAATTTTCAAAATAAATTTCTCTTTTGTGTGCCCGTACCCCTCGCGAGGCGGTCAGGGGTGGCTAATGTTTTCCATGCTAGATGTGTTATTCTCATGATGAGTGTTTATTCACTTGTCATTGCACGAGAGTACGGCAAAGGTATTAGAGATGCCCAGTCCCAAAATGAAAAATGAATTTACTTTATGTTGTCAAATAATAATTCCTTGGAAAGTGTTGGTATGGAGGGCACTTGTGGATACGGTTAGCCATGGAAAGTGAAAGTATGGTGGAAAAAGGAATAAACTTTTTTTCTGTTTGGGAACCGCCTCATGTATCTAGCATGGAAAGTATTGGGAACTCTAAGTCATTTTCGTTGGTGGGAAAAGTATGCCACCCAAAATATTTTATCTCTCAATTTTTGCTTTGAGCTCTGGCACCTCTACAAATCCCTACTTCCCTCCGCGAAGGGACTTTCTTTTACTTTATGCAATTTTTATTTTTACTTGAGTCTCTATCTTCACTTATAAAGCACCAACTAAGGGGCACTATGATCGTACTTGAGCATTGGGTATAGCTAGTATTCGAGTGTGTTTCATGAATGGATGAATGATTGAGCATAATGGGCTAGAAATAACTTGCTTTAGCGTTGATATTTTGAAAGACATGGTTGCTTGTTGATATCCTTGAGTATTAAAGTCTTCATGTCAAAACTAGACTATTGCTTTGAACCATATAAAAGTCCAAATGTCCATGCTACAAACAAAGGAATATGTGATGAACATGTTAGGCAACATTCCACATCAAAATTTTGTTTTTATCATTTACCTACTCGAGGACGAGCAGGAATTAAGCATGGGGATGCTAATATGTCTTCAAAGTATCTATAATTTTCGATTGTTCCATGCTGTTATATTATCATTCTTGGTTGTTTTACAATCATTTTATAATAATTTTATATCATTTTTTGCTACTAACCTATTGACATAGTGCTCAGTGCCAGTTGTTGTTTTCTGCTTGTTTTTTACATCGCGGGAAATCAATACCAAACGGAGTCCAAACGCAGTGAAACTTTTTGTGGATTTTTTCTTGACTAGAAGACACAAGATGGGCCGAAGAAGTACCAGAGGGGTGCCCGGAGGGGTGCACAACCCACCAGGGCCCGCCTGGGGTCCAAGCACACCCAGGTGGGTTATGCCCACCTCGGTGGCCTCCCTCACCGCCTCTTTGCTCTATAAATACCCCAATATTCCAGAATCCCTAGGGGAGTCGACGAAAATCAATTCGAGCCACCACAAGTTCCAAAACCACAAGATCCAATCTAGACACCATCACGGAGGGGTTCATCATGTCCATTGGTGCCTCTCCGATGATGCATGAGTAGTTCATTATAGACCTATGGGTCCATAGTTAGTAGCTAGATGGCTTCCTCTCTATCTTTTGATTCTCAATACAATGGTCTCTTGGAGATCCATATGATGTAACTCTTTTTGCGGTGTGTTTGTTGGGATCTGATGAACTTTGAGTTTATCATCAGATCTATGGTTTTATCCATGAAAGTTATTTGAGTCTTCTTTGATCTCTTATATGCATGATTGCTTATAGCCTCGTATTTCTTCTCCGATATTTCGGTTTTGTTTGGCCAACTTGATCTATTTATCTTGCAATGGGAAGATGTGCTTTGTGATGGGTATGATCTTACTATGCTTGATCCCAGTGACAGAAGGGAAAATGACACGTATGTATCATTGCTATTAAGGATAACAAGATGGGGTCTATTTCCACATAAATAGATATCATCTACATCATGTCATCATTCTTATTGCATTACTCCATTTTTCCATGAACTTAATACACTAGATGCATGCTGGATAGCGGTCGATGTGTGGAGTAATAGTAGTAGATGCATGCAAGAGTCGGTCTACTAATCTTGGATGTGATGCCTATATAATGATCATTGCCTCGACATCGTCATGATTATTTGTAGCTCTATCAATTGCCCAATAGTAATTGTCTTCCCACCGTTTGTTATTTTTCTCAAGAGAAGCCACTAGTGAAACCTACGGCCCCCGGGTCGCTTCTTTAATATATTTTCCCTCGCGATCTACTTTTATTTGCTTTTATTTTCAGATCTATTAATCCAAAATACAAAAATACATTGCTGCAATTTTTAGTAATTTCTTTTATCTCGCGTTCCCACGAGATCTGTTTATCCAATCTACTACAATTTTATCAATCCTTTTTTCCCGTGAGGGATTGACAACCCCTCTCTTATGTTGGGTTGCAAGTATTTGTTCTTTGTGTGCAGGAGCTGTTTACATGGTGTTGCATGGTTCTCCTACTGGTTCGATAACCTTGGTTTCATCACTGAGGGAAATACCTAGCATTGTTGTGCTGCATCATCCCTTCCTCTTTGGGGAAATACCGATGTAGTTCAAGCAAACATCAGTCAGGTAGCTTTAGATTCTTTGAGCATTTTGCGAAGCTTAAGATGAAGAAGATCTGTTGTCGGCTCACGAGCTGGCAGAGGAGAAGTAAGACGATCTTGGAAATCTTCATCAGAAAATCCTTTGTCAATGTAATCATAAAGTTCTTTGAGATTGACATGCAGAAGTTGTTTCTTGGTGAAGAACTTGCGAAGTAAATTTGAGAGACGCTTCTTATTTTCAGTCACAATCATATGTGCCACTTTGGTTCGATTGTTGATTGCATGTAGCTCGACAGCAAGATGTTCTTTCTCTCGGCGATCCTCAGCAATGTGCTGGAGGAGTAGTTGTTGTGTGCGTAGACTGACTTCAAGCTACGATGGAGGTTGACGTAATGTCTTTCACTCACGCTGAGGCAGACGTGGCCCATCGAATGCCTTGTGATAATCTTAATGGATTGAGTCTGGGATTTATTCGAAGAGGTATCTTCCAAGACTTGCTGGGTATCGCGTACTAGAGGAACGAAGCTTTTGTGACTCACTTTCGCCAAGTACTCTATATGCATGGCATGATCAACAACTTTGTGAATCCATGGTGCATAGGCTTTGATAGTTTTCGGATGCTAGACAGAGTCCTTTAAGATACGCAGAAACATATCCTCAATATCAAAGACATATCGCTCGGAGATTGCATATATAGCGTTTTGAAAAACATATGGAATGACATTTTCTGAATTCATCCCGGCCAGAGGGAAAATGGAGTAAGTGATGAGATGGTAGAGAGTATGATTCTCGAATGTTAAGTGATCTGGCTAGGGGTGACCATTGTAGTCATGAATCTTTTCCTTATCCATGGTGCATTGAAAGATTACATCAGAAATAGCATCAATGTTGTGCACTCTCATTCACTTTTGCCATGCTCGAACCGAGGGAAATGAAAATGTGATACAAAATTTGTAGACGAGCATTTGATTCTTTTCCCTTTGATCATCCACTCCATGATCCATTTGGAACTATCAGACTCATCACCAGAGATGTACAATGTTGCATAGCAGTGAAGTATGATTTCTCGGTTCCACGGATGTTCATATGCAAAAACATTGGTGAGGCAGAAATCATCCAGATCTTGCAATAACTGATCAGAGCAGCCAATATTCTTCATAGCTGGGATGTGCCGGAACTCATGAGGGAATATCTTTCGGCTGTCATACAGAGTCCAAGAGTAATAGATCGCTTGTTCGTTAGTCTAGAACCGAGGTGATTCAGAGGTGCACGCTTATTGTACGAGCTGTCCTGAAAGAATTGAATCTACGTATTCTGATTGAAAAGCGGACCTCGAGCACCATAACCAGTCGAGAACATAGGTAGTTTTTCACGAGGATATGGATATTTGAGTTCATCTTCCACTAAAATCACTTCATTACCATATACCATGGAGTTAGTATTATGAGCAGAGACAGATTTATGTCCTAATGGATCAGCATCTGAAATTCTTGGCATTGTGTCGACTGACAAATGTAGTTGTGATGGAGCAGATTCTTTAACAGGCGACACTGAAGTTGAATCAGGCACTAGAGGCTGTTGGGGTTGTGCTTCGGGAGTTAGTTGTTGTGTAGAGGGAGGAACCAAAACATTGGGTTCTTCATGAGTAGGAGAAGCTTGAGGTTTGGACTGAGAAATCTCACCTTCTTCAGAAGCAACTTGCTGATGTGGAATAACAACTCTAACAAGGGAGGCCACATGCACTAGTTCAGTTGGCCTTAGCGAGGGAGGTGCATTAGTAGCTTTAGCAGTGGGTTGCGAAGGAATTGCTGGCTCAGGATATCTTTCCTTCTGAGGCTGGCCATCAGCATGATCATGCGACATTTCTTTAGGAGCAGGAGGAGCATTTCTCTTTGCAGTTTTCTTTCGCTTCTTCTGTGTCTGCTGAGTAGTTTGATCAGTGTGTCCGTTGATAAGATCACTGTAACTAGTGGCTTGTACTTGATGCTCAAGACTGATCTTTCAAACAATATCACCAAGATTAGAGTGAAAACCCAATCTTCTGCTGCGGAGAATAGTCAAAGCCCAATTGATATCCATGTAAGATTCTTCAAGTTGTTTAATAACAAACTTGGAAGACACACCTTTCATTTGACCATCAAGGTCATTTAGTTCGGCAGGGAGATCATTGATTTCAACGGAATTTCCTCTCGTTTCTCGAACAACATCAGATGCTTGTGAAATAACTTCAGACAGAATTGGCAAAGATGCCACTTCACCATCAAATGGGTTTTCCACGAACTTGTCAAGCTGCTCCATGATGAATACATGATTTTAATAATGTGGAGCATTAGATTGGACATCAGTCTATGCAATCGGAGCAGTTTGCGCTTGAACTTGCTACGATGGAGGCATAGAAGCGAATGGTTGAGTCAAAGAAGGAGCAAACTTGGCAGCCTTTTCCTTCGGTGCAACATCTTGAGGACCAGTTTGCTCGGTGGTTGGTGCCTTTATTTTCTTCATTTTCGGCTTTGGAATTGGCTCGCCTAGCTTAGTAGTACCGACTGGAGCATCAACTACGAAATCCTTCAAGTTTATTGCCTCAGGATGGGGAGTTATATTCACTAAATCCTTCATGGCGACAGTTGTAGGTGGGATCTTTCTTTTCAAAATGATCTTCTTCGGAGCTGCTATTGGAACTGCACGAGCCCGAAGATCAGGCAACACTATATAAGTTGTGATGTTCACTTGTTCACTGAGAGAGGCATCAATTTCCTCTCTTGTTCATGGTGGATCATCCTTATCAGCAGAATTGCTTTCTGCATTGCTATTGGGTTGTTCAGCCGGCTTCTTCTTTAGTGCGCTCTTTTTCTTTGCACTGGGATCATGTTTGCGCTTAGAAAGTCCTTCTAATTTTCCTTCGGCCTTTTGCTTCTCAACTTCATCTTTGAGAAGCCGACGATTTGCTTCTTCATGAGTTCTTTCTTTTTCTACCTTCTTGGCTCACTTTTCAGCATTCTTCTGACGGTTAGCCAGTTCATCAAGATAGGATTCAGGAGTACGAAGGGAGGATTTATCAGCATTTGGTGGTGGAGGAGGTCTCTCCTGCGGATCACTTGCACGAATGAGACCAATTCCATGTCAGTCACCCCATGGAGGATGAAAGGCAAAGTACTTCACAAACCAAGGATGAATCATTTCATAGTTGAACCACTTGCGCACCCAATGGCGTCGAATCCTTTGCAGAAGCTTGTCTATTTCTCGTTTTGACTCTCCTGGAATAGTGTTGTAATTATCATGAGAGATGTATTTAGTTGAATTTGAGTATGGTTGTTTGTCACCCTTCTTTTTCTTCGGAGCATCTTCTTCTTGCTCGCCAGTGTTGATGTACAAAAGTATGGGCTCTTTTGTACCCCTTACTTGTGCACGTGCAGTCATAGCCACGCCCGCAGCAAGGGTTGGTGGGGCAGCAGGAGACTCGACACAAGACTACCAAGACAGACACTAAAGACAATGAACAAAGAGCAGAGGATGAGTTGGACCTCCCCTGGCAACATCCTTGCCGGGACGGCTTGCGTAGCCCTGGCAAGCTCCTTGCCGGGGCGACCTGCGAAGCACCAGCAAGGCCATCACCCTTGAGGCTGAGAGCTTCGACACCATCGACAACGTCAAGGCCAAGACTTGGGCATACATGCATAGTAGCATGCAGATCTTTGTGAAGACTGATGGCATGCAGGCCAACGTGGGACTAGAAGACAAAGCCCCCCGGCAAGACCCTTGCCAGGGATGACCATGAGGCCCCCGGCAAGCCTTGCCGGGGACAATTGCGGAGCCATAGCCAAGCCCGCACCCGACAAGATTTTGCCACCTCACCACCACTCCAGCGCGATGACCAGCTTGCCAACTAAGCAGGCGTCTGCGTGGCGGCATGCAGATCTTCGTGGAGGCTCTACCACCACACCAACATAGTAGCTAGCTAGCCAGCGTGGCACTGCATGCCTCGTCAGCCTGGACAAGCGTCAAGGCAAGGAAGGGCGGTGACGGACGGGACGACTTCTGTTGCCGTCCCCAATAAAGTGAAGGGGCACGTAGGCATCGCTTTAAATGTGTTTGTCCTACGATGCCAGTGATAGGTATGTACACTGTAGCTTGCTTTCCACCTCCTATGTGCCACTATGGCAACCCCTTTGGCATATAAAAGGAGGCCCAAGGCGTACTGAGAGAGGATTTGGACTTTTTGGACTGGGCATGCACCACTGTTAGTTCAAAACCTCAAGAGCACAGAATATACACACAAGCAGGACTAGGGTTTTACGCACCAGTGCGGCCTGAATGTGACACCCCCGATTCGAGCGTACACTAATCATACACACAAACATGTACGATTAAGATCAGGGACTCACGGGAAGATATCACAACACAGCTCTAAACACAACTTAAAATAATACAAGCTTCATATTACAAGCCAGGGGACTCGAGGGCTCGAATACATAGCTCGATACATAAGAGTCAGCGGAAGCAACAATATTTGAGTACAGACATAAGTTAAACAAGGATGCCTTAAGAAGGCTAGCACAAAAGCAACACGATCGAAGAGGCAAGGCCTCCTGCCTGGGACCTCCTAACTACTCCTGGTCTTCGGCGGCATGCATGTACTATTATTCGTCAGCGTTGGCATATGGCTCCAAGGATCCACCATCTGGTTGCATCAACCGGAAAGAAGAAAGAAGGGGGAAAAGGGGTAGCAAAGCAACCGTGCGTACTCATCCAAAGTACTCGCAAGCATCAGAACTATACTAAGTATGCATTGGTATCAAATGGAAGGTTAGTATATGTGGACTGAACTGCAGAATGCCAGAATAGAGGGGGAAGGCCTAGCCTATCAAAGACTAGCATCTTCAAGCAGCTCCAAGCATCATGCAGCATGTAGAAGAGTAAAGAAAAGCATTTTATTTTTTAACAAACTTGATGTAGAAACACCGCCCAGAGATCCTTCCCTGACTCCCTGCGTTAAAGCAATCTCATAGCCACATATCCATCACATATCTCAAGTATCCATTTCTAGTTATATAAGATCAGGATATAAGTCTGAACGTCTGTTACCGTGGAGACGGTTATTAATAGTTAATCTTCCCTGCAGGGGTGCACCACGTTTTCCAACAAGCTTGATTACTCTGGCCAGACACACTTTTCTGGGTCAATGCCCGGCCTTGGAAGATCAACACGTCGCAGGCCTACCTAGGCTCAGCAGAGAGGTCCCCGTCGGTCTACATCCTAAGCACTCCGGGGTCTGGGCCCATCGCCCGGTGCACTCCGGGTCGTTGCGTGCAGGGCGATACATGCCACCTCCACTGGGGCACCAATCGGGTTGTGCCGCAATGTTGAACTGGACGTCTGACAAAGCTTCGGCCGATACTGCGACGTTGAGGGCCATAACTATTCTCGCATGGTGGTTAGTGCATAAAGGCCAAAGGCCAACTCAGAACAAATACCCAAACCATAGTGTATTATTAGCTTGCGGAGACGAGCAAAGACTCATGACCGATGTGACCCTGTCGCCTCATCTTGTGGACTTACGACAAGGGCCCAGAATGCCCGGCCGTGCAACGTAATTATCTTGCGGGTGCTCTCCAGACCCGCCCGACTTTCACAAATGTCTCAACTAAAGTCAAAGTAACCGTGTGTCCAATCACCAAGGGGAAAACCCAAGGAATCACCCTCGATGGATTCCACTCAATGTAATCATCAAGGTGAACACAAGAGGAATCACCCTGGAGGTTCACACTTGAGGGGGTGCAGGACAGAGTCATATCAGGAATGGTCAAGAAGGAATCACCCTCGATGACCACGACTAAATAGTTACAATACAGAATCATCAGCAGGAGTGCGTTACGAGGTATCACCCTCGGCACTCGATAGTAACTCTATAGAGTCAAGCAACAAAAGGGGTGTGATGTGATGTGAGGTGTCAGGCTCTAGTCGTCGATCACGTTGATCGAGTCGTCGATGAAGAAGCATGGGCAACAAGGACAAGGTGGGGGTCACTGATGGATCACTAACCAACCTATACTAAGCAGTTTAGGATAAGCAGGTAGGTAACAATATTCAGGTACAAAAGCAGGCTATGCATCAGAATAGGAGCAATCAATTATAGTAGCAAAATCTAATGCAAGCATGAGAAAATGGAATGGGCGATATCGGGATGATCAAAAGGGGGTACTTGCCTGGAAGCTCCGCTGAAAGGGAAGAAGTGTCGTCGTCGACGTAGTCGATCACAAGGGTATCAGCAGCGGTCTCGGGGTTTATAGGAGAGAAGAGGGGGAAGAAATAGTAAATACACGCAATCATATGCATACCAAGACAATAAGCGGGACTAAAGGTGTTCTAACGCCGTGCTAGGGGATACTAGCGAAGGGGAAAACATCCAGGAAAGTCTTCTCGGTTCCGGACGTTTGTCAGATTGATGAACCAGAGGGTAAAGTTTCGACTTAGCTATGATAGGGACGTGTGGCGGGTGAACAGACTGCGTATTCAGATTCGTCTCCTCGTTCTGAACAACTTTCTGTAGAAAGTTTTTCGATCCAGGTTACGGTTAATTTTCTATGATTTTTCAAAGTTTTAAACAATATATGAAAATAATAATTCTAAAATGGACTTATTGCATCAGATGACATCATCATGATGTCAGCAGTCAACAGGGCGTTGACTGGGTCAAACTGACAGCTAGGGCCCGCCTGTCATTGACACAGTTTAATTAAACTAGTTTAGTTATCTAACCTAGTTCAGTAGGTAATTACGCAGGTTTATTAAGTTAATTAATTGTATTACTACATAATTAATTGATTGATTAAATGATTATACTTTTTTTAAACAGGGGCGTGGGGCCCCCTTGGCAGTGTCACACGGGGGTTAGCGGGCGCGCGGGTGCAGCGGATGCGGGCGCGTGCCCGATGGGGCGGACCCAAGCGGTTCAAATGGCGAGCGAGGCCGCGACAATGGGCGGCGCCGGCGTGGCTAGCCAGAGCCGTGGCGAGGGGCGGGCGCGCAATCCTGCGCCAACGGGCGTGGCCGCGACCACTGCCGCGGGCAACGACGAGCATGGGAGGGCGCCGTGGCGCGACAGAGAAGGCGGGCCGGAGCTGGAGGGGCCGTGGGATGGAGCGGAAGTGCAGGCGCGGCGGCGTGGTGGTCGGTGGCGGTAGCGAGCAGCTGGTGGCGGTGGCAAGCGGCGTCTGCAGCAGCTCGCAGCAGTAGGAGGTGACGGTGGCGCGGCCACGGGCCGCGAGCGGCGTGGTTGAGCGCCGTGGCCGTAGGCGACGATGCGACATAGAGGGAGCGGGGGAATGGGGACGGTGGCGCTCACTTGCGAGCAGGAAAGAGGGGGCGACGGGGCGCGTTGTCATCGGCGAGGGAGAGGCGGTGGAGCGGTGCCGACGAGATGGCGGAGCACGATGGCAACAAGGCGGCGCCGGGGATGGGCGCCGGCGTCGGAGGCGCAGGGTGGCGCGGGATCGGGCGCCTCCTTGATCCAGTCGAGTGGGGGCCTCTGGGGCAACTGCCCTGATCCAAACGGGGGAAGGGGAGAGCGGCATGGGGGAGATCGAGGGAAGTGCGGGCGGGGGCGCTAGGGTTAGTGGGGCGTGGGGGTTAAGGGGATGGAGAGATGGGGCGGTCTGGTGGCCTGGCGGTTTGGTCAACTGGGCCAAGGCCCAGTGGGAAACCTTCCTTTTTTGATTTGCCTACTCTTTTTATTTTATTTACTTTTGCCTTTTCCTTTTACTCATTTAAATTTGAAAACAGAACCAACTTTGAATCAACGCGAACTTAACCACAGTAAATTCGATGACATGGCACCATTAACAAGGGCTTACTGTAGCATAATTATCCGGGCGTTACAAATCTCCCCCACTACAAAAAATATTGTCCCTAGATTTAAGAGGTAGAAGGAAACAGTTCGGGGTATTCATCATGCAAGCAATCCTCGCATTCCCATGTGGCTTCATCTTCTGAATGGTGCGACCATTGGACCTTGAGGAACTTGATCGCCTTCTGATGCATCCGGTGCTCAGCTTGGTCAAGAATGCAGACCGGATGCTCTTTATAGGAGAGGTCTTGTTGTAACTCGGGCACTTCATGATCCAAAGCTCGGATTGGGTCCTTGAAGCAGCGGCGGAGTTTTGACACCTGGAACACATCGTGAACCTGAGAAAGGTTTGGCGGAAGTTCCAACTGGTATGCCACTTTTCCACGCCTTTCAAGAATAGTGAAAGGACCAATATAGCGAGGAGCTAGCTTGCCCTTGATCCCAAAGCGGTGTGCACCCTTCATTGGTGTAACTCGAAGATAAGCCTTTTCTCCAGGTTGACATACCATGTCTTTATGATGACGGTCATACTGACCCTTTTGACATGACTGAGCAGTCTTGAGATTCTCGCGAATGACACAAACTTGTTCTTCGGCTTGTTGGATAATATCTGGACCGAAGAGTGGATGTTCCGAAGTTTCTGACCAGTTCAAAGGGGTTTGGCACTTTCGTCCATATAACACTTCGAAGGGGGCCATCTTCAGACTAGCTTGATAGCTATTGTTGTAGGAGAACTCGGCATACGAGAGAGATTCCTTCCATTTCTTGCCGAAGGAAATAACACAAGCTCGAAGCACGTCTTCGAGAACTTGGTTGACGCGTTCAACTTCTCCCTAAGACTGGGGGTGAAAAGCGGTGCTGAATGACACATGAGTTACCATAGCTTCTTGGAAACTTGCCCAGAATCTTGAAGTGAGTAAGCTGCCACGGTCTGATCTGATTACCAGTGGAATACCATGGAGTGAAACAATCCTGGACATATAGAGAGTTGCTAGCTGACTAGCAGTGATGGTTTCTTTGATGGCCAGAAAATGTGCAACTTTAGAAAGCCGGTCAATGAGGACAAGAATAGCATCATTACCTTTCTGCGATTTGGGAAAACCAGTGACAGACTCCATTTTAACATGGTCCCATTTCCATTCAGGAATAGAGATAGGTTGAAGAGTTCCAGCAGGCATTTGATGTTCTACTTTGATACGACAGAAAATGTCACATTCAGCAACATAGCGAGCAATGTCTTGCTTCATGTTGACCACCAGAATCTCTCACGAATGTCTTGGTACATCTTGGTGCAACCGGGATGAATAGACAAAGGCGTATCGTGAGCCTCTTTCATAACTTCTTGAATCATATCCAGGTTGTCTTTTGAAGGAACCACTAGGTGACCTTTAAAGAACAAGGTGTCATCATCTTCAACAGTGAAGAACGAGGGCCTTCCTTCTACGAGGTAGCGCTTAATCTTCTCAATTTGATAGTCATACTTCTGCAGTCTCTTTGATACTCTCCATGAGATCTGGCTCGACAAACAGGGTATTGAGGGAACCTTGGGGAACAACACAGAGGTTCATCTTGTGAAACTCCTTAGGAGGGGGAGCCAGTGCACCCGGAGGAACAATATGGAGGTTCAGCTTTTTGAATTCTTCAACAAGCGAGGGCTAAACTTTGCGAACTTCGAGATGGTTGCAATATGACTTGCGGCTCAAAGCATCAACTAATACATTATCCTTGCCAGAGGTATAGGAAATACCAAAATCAAAGTCTGCAACGGTCTCCATCCATCTCTGCTAATGGAGGCTCAAATCGGGCTGAGTAAACAGGTACTTCAAACTTTGGTGGTCGGTGAAGATCTCGCAACAATTACCAAGAAGGTAATGTCGCCACTATTTTAGTGCATGTATGACAGCAGCAAGGTCGAGGTCATGAATTGGGTAGCTCTCTTCACGAGGGCACAATTGTTGAGAGGCATAAGCAATCACTCTGCGCTCTTGCATTAGGACACCGCCTAATCCTTGACGTGAAGCGGCGCAGTAAATGACAAAGTCCTTCTTAGTATCAGGTGGAGCAAGCACTGGGGAAGAAGTCAGCTTGTCCTTGAGTGCCTGGAAACTTTCCTGACACTTTTCTGTCCAATCAAACTTGACGCCCTTGTGAAGTAGACCAGTCAGGAGCTTGGCAATCTTGGAGAAGTTCTCGACGAATCGACGACAATAGCTGGCCAGTCAGAGAAAACTTCTGACTTGCTTGATATTCTTCGAAGGAGTCCAATCAAGAATAGCCTGAACTCGCTCGGGGTTGACGGCAATACCATCCTTGGATATGACATGCCCAAGATAGGTCACTTCGGGTAGCCAGAATTCACACTTAGAATACTTGGCATATAGCTGATGTTCTTGAAGCTTTTCCAGAACAAGTCAAAGGTGTTTAGCATGTTCTTCTTTATTCTTGGAGTATACAAGGATATCATCCAGATAAACCACGACAAACTTGTCGAGGTATTCCATGAATATATAGTTCATCAGATGAGAGAATGTTGCCAGAGCATTGGTTAAGCCGAAGGACATGATGGTGTACTCGTATGAACCATAGCGAGTAATGAAGGCGGTTTGGGGAATATCCTCTCCACGTTCTCGAATCTGGTGGTAACCCAACCTCAAATCAAGTTTAGAGAATACTGAGGAACCAGCAAGTTGGTCATACAGATCGTTGATTCTGGGAAGCAGATACTTGTTTTGAATTGTTGCCTGGTTGATAGGTCGGTAATCTTGGACCAAGCGTTAGTTCCATCCTTCTTCTTGACAAAGAGAGAAGGTGCTTCCTAAGCAGAGGAACCCTGACGGATAAAACCCTAATAAAGTGAAGTGTCGATTTCCTCCTTAAGTTCAAGGAGTTCATGCGGTGGCATCTTGTAGGGTCGCTTGGCAATAGGAGTTGTGCCCGGTTTAAAGTCTATGACGAATTCGACAGCTCTAGCACGGGGTATTCATGGAAGTTCTTCTGGGAAGACATCTTTGAAATAACGAACAACTGGAGTGTTCTCTATTCCCTCAAGAGGTGAAGCATTCAATGCATTCAGAACATATATCTGGTTCTCGGCATCCTGAGCTACTTAGGCTAAGTATTGGACTGTCTGGCTAGAAGAGTGAGTGAGTTGGACTGCATTGGTAGCACAGTCAATCAGAACATTATGGGTTGTCAACCAATCCATACAAAGAATGATGTCTATGTTGGAAGGTCTGAGTACAACGAGAGAAGCCGGAAAAAGTAAGCCTCCAATTGCGATTTGGTTGCGAGAGCTTACCATTGTGGTTTGCCACTTGGATCCCGGAGATTGAACCACTAAAGGAGTTGGTAATTTTTCCATGTATAACTCATGTGACTGAGCAAATTGTTGGGACACAAAACCATGCGATGCTCCTGAATCGAAGAGAACAGAAGCTGGCACTGAATTAACGTGAAGGGTACCCATCATGATTTTTGGGGACTCACGAGCTTCTAAAATCTTGACATGGCTGACTTGACCACAACTCATTGACAGCGTCCTGGCACTACCACTACTGGTAAGATGGTTTTGACGGCCCTTCTTACGGTCAACGGGAGGACGTGATGAATTCTGCGGTTGACCTATGTGAAAGTTGAGAGCAAGGTGCCCTGGTTGTCCACACTTGTGGCATAAACCATCATTATGGGGAGGAGCCACAATATTGGACTATGCACCCTGAATCATTAGTTGTCTCTACGGCGGGGGCGGACGAGGCACAACATAAGACGGCCTTGGTCTTGGAGCAGGTCGGTGATGAACATTGTGTGGGATCCAGACTCGACGTTTCTGAGCAGGCTGACTAGAGGATGAGCCAACATCTCAAGTACGCTTGAGCGACTCCTGGTACTTAGTAAGACCAGTTTCAATTCAAAAAGATTGGCCGACAAGAGTCGCAAAGTCTATGCAATCATGAGCAACAAGTGCAAGCTTTATATCGGGATGCAGTCCTTCACGGAATTTCTCTTGCTTGCGAGTGTCAGTGCAGACATCATCCGCAACATAGCGGGATAATTCAAGGAATTTCCTCTGATATTCATCCACAGTCATTGTGCCCTGTGAGAGTTTGTGGAACTCCTTCTTTTGGTCCATCAGACCTTGAGGAATGTGTCGTGCACGAAAGGCTAGCTGAAATTCCTGCCAAGTGGTTACAGTCTCTGCAAGCAGCATACCCTTGTGGCTTTCCCACCATTGAGAAGTTGGACCCTTCAAGTGGAATGTCACAAAGGTGACGTAACTGGCAGGGGAAACATTAGCTGACTCCATCTCAAACAGGATTTCACGAAGCCAATCATCAACATCCATAGGGTTGGTGGAGTTGCGGAAAATGGACAGGTTGAGACGCACGAATTCTTGTAGTGATATTGGGACAGGCTGTTGATGAACATTCTGGTTTGGAAACTGGGACATTACTCTAGTCATAAACTAACGATTCAGCTCAAACTGATGCATAATTGCGGCAATATACGGTGGAGGTGGAGGATCGTCAGCCATCCTGCTAAAACATCAGGAAGCAATTTAACAAGGGGGTGGAGCAGGTGTATGGATTCATTCATGATGTAACTTGAACAATGAGCAAGGCGCAGTATATACAAAGCAGTAGTCGTTAAAGGCATACAAATACATATATAGAGCCAATTACATGTTGATAGTATGAGTTCGATCAAGAGGATCATCCTAGACATACTAGGCGGCACACATGCACGCGTTGGAAGGATACAACAAATGAGACATAGCAAAGGCTACATCATCGTCGGAGAAAACCACTAGAGCGAAGAATCTGCAGGGGACGACGTAGGGTGCCCTCGATAGAAGGATTTCTGCGGCCCGTGAACAAAGTGAAGCAGATCCTGGCTCCTAATTCAAGAAAGGCATAATACAAATCTCCGGATGGATGTGATCATGAGATCCTAAGGTTAGAGTTAGAAAAATCATTTAACCTGAATAGAAGAGAGATCAGAGTCCCAGAGTATAGACAAGGAATAAAATATCCTAATACCACCCAATGGCGACATGGGCCCGTAAGCCACACGGCCATGTTAGTAAAACAGTTTTTCACAAACTAGACTCAACTTCGGCCAAGGGAGTGGAAAGGGGGAATCCTACAGGCAGTCGGCTCTGATACCAACTTGTGACGCCCCCGATTCGAGCGTACACTAATCATACACGCAAACATGTACAATCAAGATCAGGGACTCACGGGAAGATATCACAACACAACTCTAAACACAACTTAAAATAATACAAGCTTCATATTACAAGCAAGGGGCCTCGAGGGCTCGAATACATAGCTCGATACACAAGAGTTAGCGGAAGCAACAATATCTGAGTACAGACATAAGTTAAACAAGGATGCCTTAAGAAGGCTAGCACAAAAGCAACACGATCGAAGAGGCAAGGCCTCCTACCTAGGACCTCCTAACTACTCCTGGTCTTCGGCGGCCTCCATGTAGTAGTATCCGTCAGCGGTGACATATGGATCCAAGGATCCACCATATGGTTGCATCAACCAGAAAGAAGAAAGAAGGGGGAAAAGGGGTAGCAAAGCAACCGTGAGTACTCATCCAAAGTACTCGCAAGCATCAGAACTATACTAAGTATGCATTGGTATGAAATGGAAGGTTTGTATCTATGGACTGAACTGCAAAATGCCAGAATAGAGGGGGAAGTCCTAGCCTATCAAAGACTAGCATCTTCAAGCAGCTCCATGCATCTTGCAGCATGTAGAAGAGTACAGAAAAGCATTTTAATTTGTAACAAACATGTTGTAGATACAACGCCCAGAGATCCTTCCCTGACTCCCTGCGGAAAAGCAATCTCGGAGCCACATATCCATCACATATCTTAAGTATCCATTTCTAGTTATATAAGATCGGTATATAAGTCTGAACGTCCATTACCATGGACACCGCTATTAATAGTTAATCTTCCCTGCAGGGATGCACCATGTTTTCCAACACTCTTGATTACTCTGGCCGGACACACTTTTCTTGGTCAATGCCCGGCCTTAGAAGATCAACACATTGCAGCCCTACCTAGGCTCAGCAGAGAGGTCCCCACCGATCTACATCCTAAGCACTCCGGGGTCTGGGCCCATCGTCCGGTGCACTCCGGGTCATTGCGTGTAGGGCGATACAGGCCACCTCCACTGGGGCGCTGACCGGGCCGTGTCGCAGTGCTGAACTGGACATCTGACAAAGCTTCGGCTGATACTGCGATGTCGAGGCCCATAACTATTTTCGCGTGGTGGTTAGTGCGTAAAGGCCAAAGGCCAACTCAGAACAAATACCCAAACCATAGTGTATTATTAGCTTGCGGAGACGAGTAGAGACTCACGATCGATGTGACCCCATCGCCCCATCTCGTGGACTTATGAGAAGGGCCTAGAATGCCCGGCGGTGCCACGTAATTATCTTGCGGGTGCTCTCCGGGCCGCCCAACTTTCACAAAGATGTCAAGTAGAGTCAAAGTAACCGTGTGTCCAATCACCAAGCGGAAAACCCAAGGAATCACCCTCGGTGGATTCCACTCGATGTAGTCATCAAGGTGAACGCAAGAGGTACCACCCTGGAGGTTCACACTTGAGGGAGTGCACGACAGAGTCATATCAGGAATGGTCAAGGAGGAATCATCCTTGATGACCATGACTAACTAGTTACAATACAGAATTATCATCAAGAGTGCGTTACGAGGTATCACCCTCGGCACTCGATAGTAGCTTTGCAGAGTCAAGCAACAAAAGGGGCGTGATGTGATGTGAGGTGTCAGGCTCTAGTCGTCGATCACGTTGATCGAGTCGTCGATGAAGAAGCAGGGGAAACAAGGACAAGGTGGGGGTCACTGATGGATCACTAACCAACCTGTACTAAGCAGTTTAGGATAAGCAGGTAGGTAACAATAAGCAGGTACAAAAGCAGGCTATGCATCAGAATAGGAGCAATCAATTACAGTAGCAAAATCTAATGCAAGCATGAGAGAATGGAATGGGCGATATCGGGATGATCAAAAGGGGCGGGAGCTTGCCTGGAAGCTCCACTGGAAGGGAAGAAGTGTCGTCGTCAACGTAGTCGATCATAGGGGCATCAACAGTGGTCTCAGGGTCTACCGCAGAGAAGATGGGGAAGAAACAGTAAATACACACAATCATATGCATAACAAGACAATAAGTGGGGCTAGAGGTGTTCTAACACAGTGCTAGGCGATACTGGCGAAGGGGGAAAACATTCGGGAAAGTCTTCCCGGTTCCGGACGTCTGTCAGACAGATGAACCGCAGGGGAAAGTTTTTATGTTAGCTATGATAGGGACGTGTGGTGGGCGAACGGACCGCGTAATCAGATTCATCTCCTCGTTCTGAGAAACTTTCATGTACAAAGTTTTTCGATCCGGGGTACGGTTAATTTTCTATGATTTTTCAAAGTTTTAAACAATATTCTGAAAATAATAATTCTAAAATGGAGTTATTGCATCAGCATGTTGTCATCATGACTTCAGCAGTGAACAGGGCGTTGACTGGGTAAACTGACAGCTAGGCCCCGCCTGTCATTGAGACAGTTTAATTAAACTGGTTTAGTTATCTAACCTAGTTCAGTAGGTAATTAAGCAGGTTTATTAAGTTAATTAATTGTATTACTAAATATTTAATTGATTGATTAAATGATTTTTTTTAAATAGGGACATGGGGCACCCTTGGCAATGTCACCCGGGGTGTTAGCGGGCATGCGAGTGCAGCAGATGCGGGCACATGCCCGAGGGGGCGGACCCAAGCGGGTTAAACGACGAGCGTGGTCGCGGCAAGGGGGGGCGCCTGCGCGGCTAGCCGGAGCCACGGCGACGGGCGGGCGCTTAATCCGGCGCCAGTGGGCGTGGCCACGGCCGCTGCCATTGGCAACGGCAAGCATGGGAGGGCACCATGGCGCGAAAAAGGAGGCGGGCCGGAGCTAGAGGGGCCATGGGACAGAGTGGGAGCGCAGGCGCGGCGGCGTGGTGGTCAGTAGAGGCGGCGAGTAGCTGGTGGCAGTGGCAAGCGACATCTGCAACAGCTCGCAGCAGTAGGAGGTGACGGTGGCGCGGCCATGGGTCGCGAGCGGCACGGTCGCGCGCCGGGGTCGCGGGTGTCGGTGTCAAAACCGGCGGATCTCGGGTAGGAGGTCCCGATCTGTGCATCTAGGCTGATGGTAACAGGAAGCAAGGGACACAATGTTTACCCAGGTTCGGGCCCTCTCGATGGAGGTAAAACCCTACTTCCTGCTTGATTAATATTGAAGATATGAGTAGTACAAGAGTAGATCTACCACGAGATCGTAGAGGTTAAACCCTAGGAGCTAGATGATTATGATTGTAATTGTGATCGGCCTTCTAAGGACCAACCTCTCCGGTTTATATAGACACGGGAGAGGGCTAGGGTTTACATGGAGTCGGTTACAAGGAAGAAAACACAATATCCGGATCGCCAAGCTTGTCTTCCACGCAAAGGAGAGTCCCATCCGGACATGGGACGGAGTCTTGAGTCTTGTATCATCACGCTTCAATAGTCCGGACGATGTATATAGTCTGGCTGTCCAGATACCCCCTAATCCAGGACTCCCTCAGTAGCCCCTGAACCAGGCTTCAATGACGATGAGTCTGGCGCGCAGTCTTGTCTTCGGCATTGCAAGGCGGGTTCCTTCTCTGAATACTCCATAGAGAGAATGATCCTCACATACCACCGTAGAGAGAATGATTTTTCTCAAATGCCATCTGCTGACAACTTTTTAGACAACATGACATGTCATTTCGGTCGAGTCAATATTCGAACCGTTTTCTCACAACTAGCCACATCGCACATCGCGAGGCGGTTTCTTCTGCACGCTTAGCCATAGCAGAGATCGTGTCCCCCTTATTATGGGATTCTCATCAGTACGGGTATGGATAGTCCAACCGCACCGCTAATCGCGGCGAGTGGGGAGCGAGCGGGTTCCACCAGGCAAGTGGGGAGGCGCAAAAAGCTTTTGCCGTTTCTATAAAGAGATAAGGTCTCTTCCTCTTTACCCATGCCTTCTCCTTCCGCTAGCCCATTCCCCTCTGTTCAAGCCCTAACGCCTAGGCATTCTCCTTTTCCATCGAAGAGAGGTTTTCCAAAGATGTCCGGATCCGAAGCAGGAGGCAGATGGATGGCCTCTACTGTCCAGGAGAAAGATATCAAGAAGCTCCGGGAAGCCGGGTATCTGGCCAAGAAGACCGGCCACCGTCTCCCACCGGCGGGACAGCTCGTCCCTACTCCGGAGCATCACGAGAGAGTCGTATTCCTTACCCATTTTGTCCGCGGGCTCGGGTTTCCCCTTCACCCATTTGTTCGTGGAGTCATGTATTACTATGGGATTGATTTTCATGATCTTTCCCCCAATTCTTTCCTCAATATCTCGACATTCATCGTCGTGTGCGAGGCCTTTCTCCGGATTCCACCTCACTTCGGCCTGTGGCTGAAGATTTTTAATGTGAAGCCCAAGGTGGTGAGTGGCGAACACGCCGAGTGCGGTGACGCCATGGTGAGCAAGATGCCCAAGGCCGTTTGGCCGAAGGGTGACTTCAACGACTCCGTCAAGGAGTGGTAGCAGCAGTGGTTCTATATCACCCAACCACGCGGTAAAAAGTGGGCTGCAGCTCCTGAGTTCAGATCCGGAGCCCCACTGCGGCTCACGTCCTGGCCCAAGAAGGGCCCAAACTGGTCCTCGTCTGATGAGCTGTCACTGCTCCAGACGCGCGTTAAGAGCGTGGTCGACAAGGACGTCAAACTCGTCAATGTAGTCCAGGTGATGCTAGTTCGCCTGGTTCTCCCTTGCCAGCACCGAGCCTGCACTTTGTGGGAGTTCTACCCAACCGAGCACCAAACCCTTTGGGAGCTCTATGATTCCTCCCACAAAGATATCTGGAAGGTGCTCTTTAAGTCCGGCAAATCATGGTCGGGCTCCGCCGAGGACCGTGGGTATCAATTATCCCATTCTGCAATCCTGGTAAGTTACAGCCACGCTCTCTCCATCCATGCTTTTGTTGGCATGTCCTGAGGCATACATTTTCATTGTGTTTCATCGTAACCCCAGGGATGGATAAAAAAGGTGGAGCGGATACATTGTCCGGCCCCGCTGCCGGAGGAACCGGCCAGACCTCTTCTGACGAAGATGCTGGTCCCCGCGCCATACGAGGCGCCAAAGAAAGAGGCCTCCAAGAAGGTCAAAAAGACCCGGAGTGGCCTCCGTCATCGCAAGGCCTCGGATGCCAAATCTGAAGACTCCAGCGACGATCCTTCTTCTGAAGACGAAGAGGAGGAAGCAGAGGAGGACGAGCCTCACCTGAAGGTGGGAATAAAAGGACGGCCTCCTCATCCCTGGAGGCCAAATCTCCCAAGAGGGGGAAAGGTTCCTTCCCAAAGGCATCCAACACGGCTGCCGATAGCAGCTCGGAGTGGGATCCTAGGGCCCAGCCCCTGGAAAAGTCGTAAGTATACGAAATCCGAACACGCATATGCGTCCGGGATCGTTTGGGTATAGTAGTTTTAACCGTTGCCATATTTTGTACAGCCCAGCGAGGTCTTGCGCCGGACAGTCCTCATCGGAGGATTCACTGAGCTCAGATGTTGTGGCGAGTGAGACGCCTCTGGAGGCTCCTTCCCCGCAGTCCAGGCGCGACACCGAGGTGTCGTCTCAAAGAGACCCGGACAAGGGGAGGCATGTCTCTGGAGCCGGACACATGGGGGTGGTGGCCCCACGGCGTGTCGACGACGGGGGTGGTCTCGGGTTCGGATCGCAACCGGATAAGGTCCTGGAGACCTCTAAGGTTCCAGGATCGGGCGAGCAGCCACCTTCGACGGAGGGAGGCTTGCCTACTCCGCCGGCGACCTCTGTCCATATAGAGCTGCCGAGCGGTCTATCGACAGCGTTAAAGAACACATCTATCATTGATGAACATCGGACCCTCATGGGTGTGGTGGTTGAAAGGATTCAGTCTGCCGAAAGTGGGCTAAATGAGTCCCGCCTTGGCCTTATAAAGGCTTTTGAGGTATGTTTTCTAAGAAACCTTTGAGGAATCATCATAATATGAGTAGTAGCCCCTAATACACTGTCCGGCGAAAGAGAGAGCCGGGCAGGGGATCAAATCCTCTGTTTTCGTGGGAACCTTTGTTAATGACGTATACCCCTTTGTGTGAAAATAGGTTTCTGCGGAGAAGACAGCCGCTCATAATGCGGAAGTGTCCGAACTGAAGCAGAGCCTGAAACGGGCCGAGGAGGAACTTGGCCGTGTGAAGAAGCAATTAGAGGAGAAGCAAGGTATGTTGAAACATTGTCTTGCATTAGGCACGAATGAGTAATTGTGTCTATTGAAAAGTATTTGTGTTGTATGCCCTAGGAGCGAGTGCCGAATATGAGGCACTGAAGAAGGTTGTGGCTGATGCCAACGAGAAGGCTGCCGCCGAATAGGCGCTTCGTGAAAAACACGAGGCCAGGGTCATCACAGCTGAGCGGGAGCTGCAGGAGGCTGTGAAGAAAAGCGAGGGCTTGGAGCAGAGTCTACTAGGGAAAGAATCCGAACTCGCCCAAGCTCGCCAAGCCGCGGAAGATGCTCGGAAAGAAGCCTGAGAGGCTCCACGGGACATTCAGGAGGCCCGGAAAGTTGCGGCTGGTAAGGTCTGTTGTATTCATGGCCATTTTTACATGATAGTGGGGAGAACTCCAAGTGACAAGCTTAATTCTTGTTTTTACAGGGGCGTTTGCGGATATGCCTCGTAGGATATCAGATGCCGCCCAATTCTACCGGACCGAGGAGAAGAAGTCTGCGGAGAGGAACTTCTGGTCGCAGTATTTGGCGCCGAACTATCCGGTGCCTTTTATCGATTAGCTGAAGCAGCTGGTCGAACTGCACCAGGCGGCCGAACTAGCCATGAAGGACTTGGTTGTCTGGCTGTGGCCCGCGGAGCCAATTCCAAACAGTTACTTCGGACTCGTGAAGCGGATTGTGGGCGCCTGTCCTCGGCTTGATGCTATCAAACGATCAGTCTATATAGAAGGTGCGCGCATGGCATTCGCCCGTGCAAAAGTGCATTGGGGGAAGCTTGACACGGAGAAGCTGATGACTGAGGGGCCACCGGAGGGTAAGGAGCACTGCAAGCCCGAGCTATACTATGAAGGTGTACTGAAGGGGGCCCGCCTTGTGGTGGATAAGTGTACCAAAGACATTATATTTCCCTGAGGGCATTCGTGCCATTCTTTGTAATATGGGATAATGGCACTTCTATTATATATTGCCTGTTTTGTTTGAACATATGTTCTTCCTGTGCGGTTGTTTATTGTATGTAAATCCTGAGAGTTGGCCAGTTGTCGGCTTCTGCCCCCATGAAAAAAAATACGGGGGTGTTCAGGACATATCTGAACACTCTTTATCCCATGGTTGGGTCCTTTTAAGGAGGTGTTCCTTACCACGAACTAGGCAATTGGACTATAGGGCTTTACCACTCTCACTTAGCCATAGGAATTCGAGTATGGTCGGCACAGCCCCTAGTATTCGGAAGGCCGAACTAGGGGCTCTATTGACGCCTGATCGGAAGGTCGATCCGTCACACTCTGCATTTATAATGGCGTTATGCGGAATAAATCTTTAAGGATTTTACAACCTCTCAAATAGCTGACCAGCTCTCGCTGTATCATGATAGTCGGTTTTTGGCTTTGTCTACTGAGGTGCTCGTCTGGCAGAACCGGGAAGCAATCGCAGTAGTTCCCCCAGCGCTACCTTAGCCGATGGAACGGAACATAAGGTACCAAAACATGGGAGCCGAGCAAACCCAACCACTGACCCAAGACATGATTCAGAGCTGATGCATATAGTGCTATAATTTCGGGGTGCCGAGCGACCGAAAAGGTGGTCGGACTTTATTGTCGTACTGTGAAGTCCCCGGCATAATCGGGCGTAACACTAGGCATGGCTGCCGTTTTTGGCAAAGAGGCGTCGATGATAAACGACGGCCGGTAAGTGTTATTTAAGTATACGCATTGTAGTAGGATGATATGTCTATGCATATGAGTGTGAGTTATGATTATGAAAAGAGGTGTTTTTGACGGAACCTGTAATGGCCGGACTGGAGGGGGCTTTGAGTGGATCTGAAGTGAATCCAGACTGCCTTCTTTGTGGGGGTTCACGTGCATGTTCCTGCCCTTTGTGTGTCCGGGCCGATTCCACGTCGCCAATCATGTTCTGCGTCAAAGTTAGTTTGCAAAGGCAGATGCCTGGAGACAGTTGAACGTCCTCTTGCGGTTCATTCGAGGGTTCCTGATCGGATCCTGGTTAACCCAGCCGTTGTACCGTGAAGTAGCGCGGACTCCTCAGTGGGTGTCCGGATAGTTGGCTGTCGTATCAAAATTTTGATAGGCATGCACAACTCGCTGCTCCGGCAGCTGTATGGTTGCCGCTCTAAGGGCGGGGTTCGGCCTTGCCTATAAGTGTGATTGTGTCACACAGTGTTGGCCTAATTGTTCACCACGTGGAATCTAGTCAACGTGGTTCATCCCGTTGGCATACGGTAAATTACCGTATGAGGGGAAGGTGCCAAAGAATTATTCTTTGGCGTGGCATTTTTTGGTGATCCGAGAAAAACCGTTAGAGTGGTGGGCCAATGAACTTGGCCTTTGCACCTGGCATCTTTTAGAAGATGTTATTTGTGGTTTCATACCCGCGGGGCTTTATGTGTTATGGAGCCCCCGGACTACTAGGTCTAGGGGTGCGGCAATTTAATTGCTCTGGTTGGTGTGATCGGGGGCGATCGGCCATACTTTTGTGCTCTGGGGGGTCTTTTGACTAGACGCCTCCCCTCATTGTTTCCGGCACACGACCGGCCGCTTTGTTTTGAGGATCCGGCATTCTCTATTGGTATGCTTTGCCGTCCTTCTAGGAGTACCGTGAATTTCACATGGTTGATCGAGTATGTGGCTCGGGCCGGATAGGCTTGAGTTGTTCTTTGTCCATTGACCGGACTGGGAGTTGCTGGACTTGGCACCAGCTTCCCTGACTTGACGTCTATGACCATTGCACCGAGGCTTGAGGATGCCTCTTCGTGTATCCTTCTTACTGTCTTGGACCGTAGTGATGCGTTGACTTTGGGGTGTGTGCCTTGGGTTCTCTTGCTTAGGTTGAGGTAGCCAGTTGTGCTGCGTGTGCCCTTTGTCGGGGCAGTCGAGTCCGTATTTTTCGGTGGCCAGGATCTTGGTCCACCTATCCACGAGCAAATCTTGGTCAGCTTTGAGCTGCTCTTGCTTCCTTTGCAGGCTCCTTGCCGTGGCCATGAGCCATCGCTTGAAGCGAACTTGTTCCACTGGATCTTCAGGCACACCGAATTCGTCATTGCCGAGGCTTACCACGTCCTCGGAGGAGGGTGTATAGTTGTCCCTCTCCGAGTATCCCACCGTGGCCAGTCCGGCCTGCTTGAAGGTAGGCTGATCAGGGTTGTATTCATCTTTAGCGCCATTCGGATTGTTTTCGTCTCCTGGGCCGGTATCACTGTGGCGGGGCTTGGAGCGGTGCCGACAATGCCCATGCTTTGTTTTTCTCCCTGAGGGGTTATCCTCCATTGCCTCATCGCCATTGGTTTCCTTCGAAGTGACCACCATATCGTATGAGGAGGTGGTTGTCCACCGCCCTGTGAGTGGTGGTTCATGTACTTCTCCTGCATCGTTGTCAGTGTCGTCGATGTCTTCAGAGTCGAAGCCAAGCACGTCGGTTAAGTCATCGACCGTGGCAATGAAGTGGGTGGTGGGTGGGCAACGAATTCCTCCGTCGCCTACTTCCCACTCGAGCCGGACATAGTTCGGCCAAGAGCCTTCTGACAAAGAGAGAGACTTTAATGAGTTCAGCATGTCGCCAAAGGGCGAGTGCTGGAAGATATCCGCAGCGGTAAACTCCATCTCCGGAGCCCAACCTGGCTCGGCTGGCTCGAGAGTGCGCTGACTGGAACCAACAACCGGATACGAGTCCGAGGGTCCGGAATCACAGGCTTCCACAGAGGTGAGACATGTGTTCGGCTCCACCGCCGATGAGTGTGCGGCCTGCGGGGCGGGGTCCATCCCTCCGTCCTTAGGCAATGCAGCCTGCTTCGGATTTAGGTTCGAGGCTACCGCAGGGGTGATATCCTGAGCATTGTCCGACAGCAGGTCTAAGTCGTGCTCATCGTGACTGTTCGGTGCTCCTGGCGCAGGCCCAAATTCGTTGAAGATCAAGTCTCCGCGAATGTTCGCCGTGTAGTTCAAGTTACCAAACCTGACCTGGTAGCTAGGGGCATAGCTGTCGATGTGCTCCAAATGGCCAAGCGAATTGGCACGCAGCGCGAAGCGGCCGAACACGAAGATCTGTCCGGGGAGAAAAGTCTCGCCCTGGACCGTGTTGTTGACGATTGAAGGCACCATCAAGCCTTGTAGCGACGACACAGAGGAACTCTCAATGAAAGCACCAATGTCGGTGTCAAAACCGGCGGATCTCGGGTAGGGGTCCCGATCTGTGCGTCTAGGCTGATGGTAACAGGAAGCAAGGGACACAATGTTTACCCAGGTTCGGGCCCTCTCGATAGAGGTAAAACCCTACTTCCTGCTTGATTATATTGAAGATATGAGTAGTACAAGAGTAGATCTACCACGAGATCGTAGGGGCTAAACCCTAGGAGCTAGCCTATGATGATTATGATTCTAATTGTTATCGGCCTTCTAAGGACCAATCTCTCCGGTTTATATAGACACGGGAGAGGGCTAGGGTTTACATGGAGTCGGTTACAAGGAAGGAAACACAATATCCGGATCGCCAAGCTAATCTTCCACGCAAAGGAGAGTCCCATCCGGACACGGGACGGAGTCTTGAGTCTTGTATCTTCCCGCTTAAATAGTCCAGACGATATATATAGTCCAGCTGTCCGGATACCCCCTAATCCAGGACTCCCTCAGCGGGCGACGACGCGGCATAGGGGGAGCGGGGGGAAGGCGACAACGTCGCTCACTTGCAAGCAGGGAAGGGGGGCGACTGGGCGCGTTAGCATCGGCGAGGGAGAGGCGGTGGCGTCGCGCCGATGAGGTGGCGGAGCACGGCGGCAATGAGGCAGCGCCGGGGATGGCGCCGGTGTCGGAGGCGCAGGGTGGTGCGGGATCGGGCCCCTCCCCGATGTCGGTGTCAAAACCGGCAGATCTAGAGTAGGGGTTCCCGAACTGGGCGTTTAAGGATCGAAGGTAACAGGAGGCGGGGGACATGATGTTTACCCAGGTTCGGGCCCTCTTATTGGAGGTAATACCCTACTTCCTACTTGATTGACTTTGAAGAGTATAGGGGTTACAAGAGTGGATCTACCTCGAGATCATAATGGCTAAACCCTAGATGTCTAGCCTGTATGATTGTGATTGCCTCTGTCGGTGGGAAACGACACCTATGGGATCACTGGAATCCCTTCTACGGTTGCAGGGCGCGGGGATCGTGAGAAGAGCGGGACTAACAGGTGACACAAGGGGGATTAACCAGGTTCGGGCCGCTAAGATGCGTAAAACCCTACGATCCTGCTTTGGTGGATGTATTAGTGTTTTTGAGCTCACGAACAAGCTCGGGGTGCTCAGGGATTCAAAAAGCCGAATCCTCTCTCCGTGCGCCATGGGCCTCCTTTTATAGGCGAAAGGGGCTGCCACAGTGGCACACGGGAGGTGGAAAGTGCTACAGTATTGTGAGTTTATCGCAAGCATTACAGGACAAGACGCATTAAATGCAAGGCTTAGGTGTCCCTCCACTTTATTGGGGATGGGGGCGGGGCCCGTCCCGTCTGTCGCCGCCTCCCCTCGCTTAGACACGTGCCCTGGCTAGCGATGCATGTGGTGCTATGTAGGCAAGCAGGCAGCTGAGGTGGCGCGGTGGTGGAGTCTCCATGAAGGATCGCATGGTGCCACGCAGGTGCCTGCCTAGCTGGTTGAGTTGGCAGCTGCATGCGAACAGCGGTGAAGACTTGGTTGGCACGGGCCTGGCGGTGGCCCTGCCGGTGCGCTTGGCGAGGGCCTCGTTGGGTGGCCCGGCAAGGGTCTTGGCGTGGCGCGCTGGCTTCCCCGGCAAGCGACCTTGTCGGGGGTCTCGTGGGTTTCTTCGGTGAGGATGGTTGCCTTCCTATCCTCATTTGGTCTTGTCTCTTCCTCGTCTTCACAAAGATCTGCATGCCACCACAGAGGTGCCTCCCGAGCCTCGCCCCAACGTGTCTGTCGAACATTGGTGGGCTCAACGGTGGCTCACTTTGGCTGGCGCGGGCGACCTACCCCGGCAAGGGTCTTGCCGGGGTTGGTGAGGCTGCCCCGACAAGGGTCCTTGCCGAGGGAACCTGCTACGCCCATCCGGTCTTTGTGGTCTTGGTCCTTGTTGTTGCTTCGTTCGCCTTGTGGCCTCGGCTTCTCTCTGGCTTCCCCTTCCTGCCGTGTCTGTGCGTGGCCGTGGTGGGAGGCTCTGACTGCCCGTGTGCAAGTAAAGGGGTCAAAAGGAGAACCCCTACTTTTGTCCACTGACAGGAGCCCCCGGGCTTGGGCCATACATAAGCGCAGCACGTTGTTGGGCCAGGCCTAGAACGGTGCGTGGGCAGTTGGGGCGCATTTTTACCGCAGCCACTGTTCCGTCCACTGCGCTTCCCACAACCCGCGTTGAACGCGCGACGTGGGGGTCGTGCGCGCACATGACGTGGGTATGCTGGCGTCACTTCGTGGTGGATAGTAAAGAGGCGGCTTGTGCGTCTCTTTGAGACCACGGGGCCGCCTCCCATTTACTACCCTCGCTCGGGAACCATCGTTCCACGCATCCCATTGTGCCCGCCCCTTGCGCCACGTTCGCTGCATGCAGAGCAAATGACAGGCACATGGGTCGTGGGTAGTCACGCGCGTGCGGGTCGATTCCCACGCGCCTTCACTGGAGCGGGGAGGGCGGTCGACGGCCCCGCTTGCTGTCACTTCAAGAGGCCGGATTGGCCGAGAGGGTGCGGCCTCGCCTCGCCTCCGCCCCTTTATAAGGAGGGGAGCAAGAGGGACGGCGCCTCTCAACCTTTTGCTATCTGCCTCTCCCCATCCCTACTTCCTTTCTTCTTCTGTCATGGTGAGGGGGCGCGGTGATGCTTCATCAGTGGCGGTGAGGGTCTCGGCCCGACAGCGTGTCACTCCTCCCCAAGAGCTCGTAGCAGCGGAGCCGGCTGTTAGATCAAGGGGGAGGGGACGAGGTCGAGGCTGCCGTGGTGCCCGAGGGAGAGGAGGACGGGGCGGCAGATCTGCCTCGCCCCTTCCGGCAGTCCTTCCTCCTATGGAAGGCCGTGCTGGGGACAACCCCTGTGAATTCTTCGTCAGGCTGCGCCATCCGCCGCGCCGTCGCCTTCGCCTTCCAACCCCGTTTGCGCGGGAGATGGAGCTGGATCCGCCGCAGGCACTGCGGCTGCACATGAGGGGTTGTGGGAACAATGGCACGTGGGTCGACGTCGAGTTCCCCGCCCCTCATGTCATGTACCTTCATCGAGGGTGGAAGACCTTCGCTCGCCTCCACATCCTGACGGACGGGCTCGCTCTCCATTTTAAATTAATGAAGGGCGGCCTCCTCTCCATCAAGATCTTCGGGCACTTTGGGACCTGTGTGAGGTACTGCATAGAGAGCTCCTCCGACGATGAAGATTCCTCCTCAAGCGAGAATGGCAAGGAAGAAAACGGCAGCGACGATGAGGGCAGCGGGCAGCAGGATGACGGGTCCGACTAGGTGTCGGGCGCCACTCCGAGCGGCACCGGCAACCCCATCATCCGCGTTGCCGGCTCCTTGAACTTCTCGGGGTCGTCTCCTTGGGCGGCTGGCGTAGGGAGGCTGCGGAAGAGGAAGAGGATGAGCGCCAAGGCCGTCAAGTTGGAGTACGCGGGCACCGACGCCTTCGTCGCGTGTTGGCATCCTGCCGCCTCGCCTTCGAGCTCTGCCTCCGGCGCCGCCATCACCATCCAGCCCTTGGACGGCCACCGGGATGTTCCCTTGGTGTCTTCTGCTACTCGTAGCTTGCCTAGGCGCCCATTTTTCCCTTCTCCTTTCTTGTTCCATTTCCTGGGGAGAGGGACGAGAAAGGGATTACGGGTATCTTATATCTTTTTAGTCTTGTAAGCCTTCGGGCCTTTGTTAGCTTTAAAACTTGTAATCCCCTTGTTCATGTTTTTCATTTCGTATGAACTGTACCTATACGGGATGTTTTTCAATGAAAAAGGGATGTTTGCCGGGATTTTTGTTCGTGCCAGGAACCCACGGCAAGGGGTGAACCCTTGTTATCCTTAAGATAAACGTTTTTCTTTCGCCCGGCAACAGGCCTTGCCGTCTCCCCACCTCGATCAACCTTTCTCACGTTCTCGGCGGAGGCAGGGAGTGGGCTTAGGCCCCTCATTCCCCTTCTTCGCTGCCGCAGCTACGACCAGATCCGGACCCAGGAGATAATCCTTGGGTGCCGAAAAAGAGGGAGCACGGTAGCTTAGAGATAGAATGGGGTTTCATGTATCCCAGTCCATAACGAAATGCATAATAGAGGATAGAGGACTTATCTAGATCTGCAGCCCCCGGTGATTTTGGCTTGCCGCGGAAGGATCCTTGTTCTTGCAGCCCCCGGCAACTTTGGCTTGGCGGGGCCTGTGTGCCGGCCCGTTCCTTTTCTTCCAAAACAGCTCAGCAAGAATACTTACGTGGCCTGCAAACCAAAGAAAGATAGAGAGGAACAGAGAGACACGTAGTCGACCTCTAAGCTAGGGGTTAGCTGCAGCTAAGCACTATCAACCCTAACCAAGGAAGAGACTCAACCTAGCATGCATGCTATAACTTAGGGCGCCAGCGCTTCGTTTATTTATGCTCAGGGTCTGCGCCTGGCTTTGTACCAACGGTTACATGCCCTGCCGGCAAGGCTTTGTACAAAAAGGTGTCTTGCCGAGAGGCCCGGCAGCCACGCCTTATGGGTAAAACTTGCGAAGATGCTCGATATTCCAAGAGTTGCTCACTGGAATGGCATCTTCGGTCTCCATCCGGACTGCACCAGGCCTGGTGACTCGTGTTACCCGATAAGGGCCTTCCCACTTTGGCGTCAACTTGTTGGAATTCTTGGCCAACTGAATGCGCCGAAGAACAAGGTCACCTTCCTCAAGGCTCCAGGCATGAACCTTGCGGCTATGGTAGCGGCGCAAGGCTTGCTGGTAGCATGCTGCTCTCACAGCCGCCCGGAGACGATCTTCCTTAAGGAGCATCGCGTCATCTTGGCGCAACTGGTCTTGCTCAAGCTCATCATAAGCGAGCACTCGAGGTGACCCGTATGTGAGTTCCATGGGGAGAACTGCTTCTACCCTATAAACCAGGGCAAAGGGTGTCTGTCCGGTGGCTCGGTTTGGCGTCGTTCTGATCGACCAAAGAACTGCCGACAACTCATCAATCCAGCGCCTTCCATTCTTGCGCAGCCTGTCAAAAGTCTTCGTCCTTAAGCCTCACATGACCTTGGCATTTGCTCTCTCCGCTTGGTCGTTGCTCCGTGGGTGTGCCACGGAAGCGAAACAGACCCTGCTGCCGAGATCTTCAACATATTGCATGAAGGCATGGCTTGTGAACTGTGTGCCATTGTCGGTGATGATCCTGTTAGGCACCCCGAAACGGCACACTAGCCTCTTGAAGAACTTGATGTCTGACTGCGTTGTCACCTTCCTCACTGCTTCCACCTCTGGCCACTTTGTGAACTTGTCGATTGCGACGTACAAGTACTCAAAGCCCCCAACAGCACGGGGGAAAGGGCCCAGTATGTCGAGCCCCCAAACCAAGAAGGGCCAGGAGAGAGGGATAGTTTGAAGGGCTTGAGCTGGTTGATGTAGCTTCTTTGAATGGAACTGGCATGCTTCACACTTGTTTACCAGCACCGTCACGTCCTGGAGGGCAGTGGGCCAGAAGAAACCTTGCCAGAAAGCCTTGCCGGCAAGGGCTCTCGACCCTATGTGGGAGCCACATATGCCTCCATGTATCTCTGCCAACAGCTTTAGTCCTTCTTCCCGGGGGATGCACATCAATTTCAACCCATTCGGTCTTTTTCTGTACAATACGTTATCAATGAATTGGTACAAAGCAGACCGGTGGGCTACTTTTTCTGCTTCTTCCTGCTCCTCAGGAAGCTCTCCTCTCTGAAGGAATTGGACGGTGTGCTGCGCCCATGCCGGAGCCTGTGGCTTGACGGCAAGGACCAAAGGCATCTCTTCTGCCATGGGAGCGGCCGCCTCCACGGCCATGACCTGAGGTCCCACTGGAGTTGGTCGTCCCATGGTGGGATCGGTATCCACGGCAACATCTTCGCCGGCGGCTCCGGGGAGCTCGGTGGGGAACTACTTGCCGGGGCCTAGCTTCCTCCGCTTGCCCTGCCCGGCCGATGGCTCAATGGATGGTTGGGTTAACTGAAGCACAAAAGTACCTGGTTCCACAGGTAGCTTGAGGGCAGCGCGCTTTGACAGGTAGTCGGCAATGTCGTTCTCCGCCCGAGGGACATGCTCTGCTTGTATCCCGTCAAAGCGCTCTTCCAGTTTAACGGGCTTTGATAATCTTTGTTGACCTGCCTGACGATGAGCTATGAGTCGCCCCTGACGATGAGCTTCTTAACGCCGAGGTCTGCCACGATCCAGAGACCGGCAAGCAAACCCTCGTAGTCGGCGGTGTTGTTGGTCGACATCTCCCGGGGAAAATGCATCTGGACGACATACTTGAGGTGCCCTCCGGTGGGTGCGACAAGCAGCACACAAGCACCGGCGCCTTGCAGCGAGAAGGCACCATCGAAGTACATGATCCAATTGCAGCTTGTTTCCTTGCTGGGGAGAGTGCTCTCATGTACCTCTTCATCAGGCGTCGAGGTCCATTCCGCAACAAACTCCGCCAAGACTCTGCTCTGAATCGTCGAGGTGCTTTCAAAATTCAAACCAAAACTTGACAGCTCCAGGGCCCATTCCACGATCCTCCCCGTTGCATCTGGATTGTGTAGTATCCGTTGCAATGGGAGGCGGGTGACCGCCGTGATCTCATGCACTTGGAAGTAGTGGCGCAGCTTCCTCGAGGCCATAAGGAGGCCGAAGAGCAGCTTTTGCACACCTGAGTACCTCGACCTAGCCCCCTGCAAGAGGGAGCTGATGAAGTACACTGGGTGCTGCACCATCTTCTTCTACTGCGCCTCTCCACCCGGTTGCGTGGATCCTATCATGCTGCTGTTGGCCCCTGCTGGGGACTCGATCTTGCCGGGATCGAGCCCTGCCGGAGAGGGTTTTGGCTTGCCATCTGTCGGCTCTGCCACGGTCGCTGCCTTTTCGTCGGCCTCCCTCTACGCCACTAGCGCGGTGCTAACCACCTGATTTGTTGCCGCTAGATAGAGCAGCAACGGTTCTTGTGGTTTGGGCGCAACCAGCACTGGGGTAGAGGAGAGGTATCTCTTCAAATCCTGCATCACTGCCTCAGCTTATGGGGTCCACTCAACCGGCCCTGCTTTCTTCAAGATCTTGAAAAAAGGAAGGGCATGCTTTGCGGATTTGGAGATGAACCGACTCATGTCAGCAACGCAGCCAGTGAGCCGACGCACGTCCTTGATCTGTTTGGGTGCCTCAATCTGCTCGATGGCCTTTATCTTATCGGGGTTTTCTTCAATCCCGCGCTGGGACACAAAGAACCCGAGAAGCTTGCCGGACGGGACACCAAAGACACACTTCTCAGGGTTCAACCTGAGGTTGATCCTGCGCAGGTTCTCGAATGTTTCTTCCAGATCTTGTACAAGGGTCGCCTTGTCCTTGGTTTTGACCACTATGTCATCCATATAAGCTTCCATATTTCTATGTAGTTGGGGCTCAAAACCAATTTGGACCGCCCTTGCAAAGGTTGAGCCAGCACTCTTCAACCTGAAAGGCATTCGTAAAAAGCAATACGTACCACATGGGGTGATGAATGCTGTCTTTTCTTCATCTTCCCTTGTCATGAAGATATGGTGGCATCCCGAGTAGGCGTCAAGGAACGATAAAAGGTCACACCCAGCCGTGGAGTCAACAATCTGGTCAATGCGCGGTAACGGGAAAGGGTCCTATGGACAGGCCTTATTGATGTCTGTGTAGTCAATACACAGCCTCCATTTCCCGTTTGCCTTGCGCACCACTACCGGATTGGCCAACCACGTCGGATGGATTACTCCCCTCACCAAGCCTGCCGCCTCTAGCTTTCTGATTTCCTCTGTGATGAACTCTTGCCTTTCCAGAGCTTGCTTCCTGACTTTCTACTTGACGGGCTGCGCATGAGGACAGACAGCAAGGTGATGCTCAATCACCTCCCTGGGAACGTCGGAGATGTTGGAGGCTTGCCATGCAAACACATCGACATTCGCCCACAGGAAGGTGTCGAGCTCGCTTTCCTATTTGCCGTCGAGGGTGGAGCTTATGGTAAAAGCTCCTCCAGTACCGTCCTCCTTGACGGGCACCTTCTTGGTCTCTGGCGGTGTAGCCCTGGACTTCTTGCTCTTGCCGGCGGAGCTCTCTGGCACGTTCTCAATGGAAGAGCAACACCCCGAAGAGGTGCGCTCGCCGGGGTGAGTGCGAGGGGTCTCGCCGGTCTTCTTCTGCTCCGTGGCTCCATCGACAGGAGCAGGTGCCTTAGCGGCAGCTGCTGCAACTGCTTCCCGATAGAATTGGTCGGCCCAGATCAGCGCATCTTTCTTGTTAGAGGGCACGTGATGATGTTCATCGGCCCGGGCATCTTCAGCATGTTGTAGGTGTAGTGGGAAGCCGCCATGAACTTGGCTAGCGCCGAGCGGCCAAGAATCCCGTTGTAGGGCAAGGGGATCTCGGCTACATCGAAAACAATCCTCTCCGTCCTATGGTTCAGCTCGCCTCCGAATGTCACGGGCAACGTGATCTTTCCCTTTGGCTGACTCCTCCCTGGGTTGACCCCTTGGAACATACCCGTCTCCTCGAGGTCTCCATCAGGGATCTGCAGCCTTCTGACCACGATGGGCGAGATCAAGTTCTGTTCGGCCCCGCCGTCAACCAACATCTTTGTCACCCTGAGGTTGCGATTGTTGGCGAAACCAACAACGGCAAGCACCCGACCACAGTGGTGCGGTCAGGGTGGTCCTCGGTGTCAAAGATGATGGGCGTGCCGGACCATTTTAGCGGCTTCCGTGCGTCAAACGATGGTTCCACCGCTATGACCTCGCGTGCCCACTGCTTGAGTTGGCGGTGAGATGTATGCAACGAGGTGCCACCATCGACGCACATGGCCTCTGTGGCTTTCTGAAACTCATGGTCGACGGACTCGTCGTCCTCGTCATGATCATCGTCTTCTTGCTTCTTGTCGCGGCCCCGGGCGGGCCTCTCTTGCTGATTATCCTTGCCGCGGCGGCCTCCTTGGCCGCCATGTTTCTTGCCGGATCCTTCGGCACCATCTGAGCCTTTCTCCTTGTCCTGCCGCTCATACTCGGCTTTCTGTTTCTCGGCGAGCAGCTCTACCTGCCGGCAGTTTTTGAGATCGTGGCCCTTGGTGCGGTGGATCTTGCAGTACTGCTTGTCGGAGCCTCCTGGCTTGTCGGCAGCCACCCAGGCCCGGCAAGCGTCACACTCGGCAACCTCCTTGTCGGTGTTGCTCGCCTTGGTTTTCTTGGTGGCACCGGTGTCGTCGGATCCCTCAACAGCAAGCACGGCCTTGCCCTTGCGCTTCCTATTATGGCGTCGACCATTCTTTGCTGGGGTGGCGGTATTGCCAGTGGAGTCGGTTTCCGCACCGGCATCTTCGCCGGGGTACTTTCTTCCCTCCTTGGCACGAGCGCACCGATCGGCCAGAACATAGAGATCGTCCACATCCTTAACCTTGTTCATCGCCAGTTGTTCACGCATCTTGCGATTGCGCATGTTCTGATGGAACACACTGATCACGGTGGCGAGATGAACATCGGGGATGTTGTACTGCACCCGGCTGAATCTTTGGATGTACTTGCGCAGGTTTTCTCCTTCCTTCTGGGGGATGATGTGCAAATCACTCGCCTGGCCATGCGCTTGGTGACCTCTGGTAAAGGCGTCAACAAACTCATGGCACAGATCCGCCCAAGAATGGATGGAGTCCACCGACAAGTGCATCAACCATGACATAACATTAGGCTTGAGTGCCCACGGGAAGTAGTTGGTAAGCACCTTATCGTCACGGGCCCCAGCAGCTTGCATCGCGATGGTGTAGATGCTGAGGAACTCTGATGGATGAGTCTTGCCGTTGTACTTCTCGCTAATGTCGAGTTTGAACGTACGGTGGGAGGGCCACTGGAACTGTCACAGCTCACGGGTGAAGGCCGGACAACCCACCTCGTAAGGTAGGCCACCGTAGCCTCCCGGCACTGGGTGGTCCGTAGCAGGCTCTGCCCGCCTGTCCGACTAGTGGCGCGCGTCACGTCAGCGCTCGATCGTAGTTCGAGTGTCCTCATGAGCCCGCTCCCGAAGGACCTAGCGCTGATCGCGGTTGGTCTATGGGTCGGACGATGCGATGGAGATATCATCATGAGCGTCGCCACGACGAGCTGACGCCCGGGCCGGTCGAGATGGAGGCGGGGAGTACACCGTGGCGGCGTCTCCTCCGGCGTGGCCTCCGCTTGCACGTGGCAGCCCGGCGGAGCGACGGCCAACGGGTTCCGCCGGCCGTGGCCCTTCGTTGTTGGCGATGCCGACGAGGCTCCGGACGGTGGCCCTCCATTCGTCGAGCTTCTCCACGGCGGGAAGAAAATCGAGGAGTAGCTGCGCGCGCGCCAGGGCTTCCGTCGGCATGGGTGGCGGTGACAGCTGGGTGGACCGTGATGCACCTCGACTCCTAACCACGTTAGAAGGAGCTACGTCGCGGCTCCGCGGCCATTCGCCACCTCTATCAGTACCTCGGCGCGCATGTTGGCCCTCTTCTTCATGTGATGGACGCACAGTACTCTTCCCAAGGCGGCGCGCAGGGTCACCGGCAAGGTGACGCCGCTCGTCACGCACAACCTGAGAGGAGCGCGCCGTGGGCGCCGGTGTTGGTGTCTTGGAGACCGCTGTTCCACCGCCTGGTGGGACGGTGGCATCCCTGGAGGGCCCCGTGCCTCCTGCAGGGGGCCCGACTCCGTCTATGGAGCCTGCGACTGGTGGCTCGTCGCCGTGCGCGCGAACGATGCTGCTCGCCGAGCCCGGACCATCAGGGCGACGTGGATGTTCGCGGACCATGCCACGGGTCCTCTCCATGAACGGCCCGCTGCCGGTCCGTGCCGGTACCAACCCGGTTCCGGACGAACCGATCGCCGTGGTCGCCTTCTTCTTAGGAGCCATGGCGATGTAGAACAACTAGGCCAACTGCTGGACCAGATTCTCACAACAACGTTGCCCCTACCTGGCGCGCCAAAGATGTCGGTGGGAAACGACACCTATGGGATCACTGGAATCCCTTCTACGGTTGCGGGGCACGGGGATCATGAGAAGAGCGGGACTAACATGTGACACAAGGGGGATTACCCAGGTTTGGGCCGCAATGATCCGTTAAACCCTACGATCCTGCTTTGGTGGATGTATTAGTGTTTTTGAGCTCACGAACTAGCTCGCGGTGCTCAGGGGTTCAAAAAGCCGAATCCTCTCTCCGTGTGCCATGGGCCTTCTTTTATAGGCGAAAGGGGCTGCCACAGTGGCACACAGGAGGTGGAAAGTGCTATAGTATTGTGAGTTTATCGCTAACATTACAGGACAAGACGCATTAAATGCAAGGCCTAGGTGTCCCTCCACTTTATCAGGGATGGGGGCGGGTCCCGTCCCGTCCGTCGCCGGCACCCCTTGCTTTGACACGCGCCCAGGCTAGCGATGCATGTGGTGCTATGTAGGCAGGTAGGCAGCTGAGGTGGCGCGGTGGTGGAGTCTCTGCGAAGGATCGCATGCTACCACGTAGGTGTTTGCCCAGCTGGTTGAGTTGGCAGCTGCATGCGAATGGCGGTGAAGACTTGGTTGGCACGGGCCTGGTGGTGGCCCTGCCGGTGCGCTTGGCAAGGGCCTCGTCGGGTGGCCCGGCAAGGGTCTTGCCGGGTAGCCCGGCAAGGGTCTTGGCGTGGCGCACTGGCTTCCCCGGCAAGGGACCTTGTCGGGGGTCTCGTGGGTTTCTTCGGTGAGGATGGTTTCCTTCCTATCCTCATTTGGTCTTGTCTCTTCTCGTGTTCACAAAGATCTGCATGCCACCACAGAGGTGCCTCCCGAGCCTCGCCCCAACGTGTCTGTCGAACGTTGGTGGGCTCAAGGGTGGCTCACTTTGGCTGGCGCGGGCGACCTGCCCCGGCAAGGGTCTTGCCGGGGTTGCTGAGGCTGCCCCGGCAAGGGTCCTTGCTGGGGGAACCTGCTACGCCCATCAGTCTTTGTGGTCTTGGTCCTTGTTGTTTCTTTGTTCGCCTTATGGCCTCGGCTTCTCTCCGGCTTCCCCTTCCTGCCGTGTCTGTGCGTGGCCGTGGTGGGAGGCTCAGACTGCCCGTGCGCAAGTAAAGGGGTCAAAAGGAGAACCCCTACTTTTGTACACCAACAGCCTCTACGAACTAAACCGTCCGGTTTATATAGACACCGGAGGGATCTAGGGTTGTACAGAGTCGGTTTACAGAGAAAGGAAGATGCATGATACGAACGCCAAGCTTGCCATCCACGCAAAGGAGAGTCTCATTTGGACACGAGGGAAGGTCTTTGATTTCATATCTTCACGACCCATTAGTCTGGCCCATATCACATAGCCCGGACACCCTCAGTAGCCCCTGAACCGGGCTTCAATGACGATGTATCCGGCATGCAAACTGTCTTCGGCATTGCAAGGCGGGTTCCTCCTTCGAATACTCCAGGGTAGTCTTCCACACATAAGTGTTGTATGCAGCCCTGCTTACCACTTACAACCCTAATCTATAAAAGGCAACAATACTTAAAATAAGCCACATCCACAGGCAACTTTTTCAGCGAGACGTTATGTTCTGGCCTCGTTATTATTCTGAACCATTTTACAACCCCGTTTCGCGTTTCGAGACACAGCCATTGACACGTCTTGTCAAAGCAGAGATCGTGTCCCCTTATCACGGGATTCTCATCAATGCGGGTTTGGGTAACCCAACCATGCTGCTCGCACATCTCCTTTTGAATAGGCGAGGTTTAAGGCTTACGAGGGGGCGCTTGATATTCCCTGCCTTTATAAGAGGACAAAGACCCATCTGTTCACCTCACGCCTTCTTCTTCCTCTGCCTTTCAGTCCTCCGAGCTCCAGCGCCCAAGTTTTAAACTTTCCCTTCCCCCCAACTTCTCCAGCAATGGCTGGACTGGCTTCCAGGGCAAGTGGATGGCCTCCTCCGTAACAGAGAAGAACATCCAGGATCTGCATGAGGCGAGGTACTTGACTGTGGAGATTAAACACAGGCTTCCAACCCCGGGGCAGGTCATCCCCACCCCAGAGCCCGGTGAGAGGGTGGTTTTTATCCCCCACTTCCTCCAAGGACTCGGGTTCGCCCTTCACCCCTTCGTCCGAGGTCTCATGTACTACTACGGGATGGATTTCTATGATCTGGCCCCGAATTCCTTCCTCCACATCTCGGCATTTATCGTCGTGTGTGAGGCATTCCTCCGCATCCCTCCACACTTCGGCTTATGGATCAAGGTTTTTAATGTGAAGCCGAAGGTGGTTGAAGGCCAACACGCCGAGTGCGGTGGCGCGATGGTGAGCAAGCTCAACCATGTTACATGGCCCAAAGGGAGATTTGTGGATACTGTCAAGGTGTGGCAGCAGGAGTGGTTCTACATCACCGAACCCCGTGACACCAAGTGGGTTGTGCTACCTCTTGAGCATTGCGTTGGATTTCCCTGAAGAGGAGAGCATGATGCAGTAAAGTAGCATAAGTATTTCCCTCGGTTTTTGAGAACCAAGGTATCAATCCAGTAGGAGACCACACACAAGTCCCTCGTACCTACACAAAACGATAGCAACTCGCAACCAACGCTTAGGGGTTGTCAATCCCTTCACGGTCACTTACGAGAGTGAGATCTGATAGAGATAATATTTTTGGTATTTTTGATAGATAGATGCAAAGTAAAAAGTAAAGGCAAAGTAAAAACAAAGCAAGTAAATAAAGTGATATAGATTGATATGATGAGAATAGACCTGGGGGCCATAGGTTTCACTAGTGGCTTCTCTTGGGAGCATAAGTATTCTACGGTGGGTGAACAAATTACTGTTGAGCAATTGACAGAATTGAGCATAGTTATGAGTATATCTAGGCGATGATCATGTATATAGGCATCACGTCCAAAACAAGTAGATCGAAATGATTCTGCATCTACTACTATTACTCCACTCATCGACCGCTATCCAGCATGCATCTAGAGTATTAAGTAAAAACAGAGTAACACCGTAAGCAAGATGACATGATGTAGAGGGATAAATTCATGCAATATGATAAAAACCCCATCTTGTTATCCTCGATGGCAACAATACAATACGTGCCTTGCAACTCTTTCTGTCACTGAATAATGACACCGCAAGATTGAACCCAAAGCTAAGCACTTCTCCCATTGCAAGAACTACCAATCTAGTTGGCCAAACCAAAAAGATACTTCGAAGAGACTTGCAAAGATAACTCAATCATACATAAAAGAATTCAGAGAAGAATCAAATATTTTCCATAGATAATACTGGATCATAAACCCACAATTCAACGGTCTCAACAAACACACCGCAAAAAGAAGATTACATCGAATAGATCTCCACGAGAGAGGGGGAGAACATTGTATTGAGATCCAAAAAGATAGAAGAAGCCATCTAGCTACTAGCTATGGACCCGAAGGTCTGAAGTAAACTACTCACACTTCATCGGAGGGGCTATGGTGATGATGTAGAAGCCCTCCATGGTGGATGCCCCCTCCGGCGGACCTCCGGAACAGGCCCCAAGATGGGATCTCGTGAATACAGGAAGTTGCGGCGGTGGAATTAGGTTTTTGGCTCCTGTTCTGATCGTTCGGGGATACGTAGGTATATATAGGAGAAAGGAGTACGTCGGTGGAGCTCCAAGGGGCCCACGAGGTAGGGGGCGCCCCCAGGGGGCGCGCCCTCCACCCTCGTGACCGCCTCTGGCGCTTCTTGGAGTAGGGTCCAAGTCTCCTGGATCACGTTCGGTTGGAAAATCACGATCCCGAAGGTTTCATTCCATTTGGACTCCGTTTGATATTCTGTTTCTTCGAAATACTGAAAAAGGCAAAAAACAGCAATTCTGGGCTGTGCCTCCGGTTAATAGGTTAGTCCCAAAAGTAATATAAAAGTGGAAAATAAAGTCCAATATAGTCCAAAACAGTAGATAAATTAGCATGGAGCAATAAAAAATTATAGATACGTTGGAGACATATTAGGCATCCCCAAGCTTAATTCCTGCTCATCCTCGAGTAGGTAAATGATAAAAAAGAATTTTTGATGCAGAGTGATACTTTGGCATAATTTCAATGTAAATCTTCTTAATTGTCATATGAATATTCAAATCCAAAAGATTCAAGACAAAAGTTCATATTGACACAAAAATAATAATACTTCAAGCATACTAATCAAAGCAATCATGTCTTCTCAAAATAACATGGCAAAAGAAAGTTCATTCCTACAATATCATATAGTTAGGCTATGCTTCATTTACGTCACACAAAGATGTTCCCAACTTCTATACCCCCGATGACAAGCCAAGCAATTGTTTCATACTTAAATAATCTCAAACTTTTTCAACCTTCACGCAATACATGAGCGTGAGCCATGGATATAACACTATGGGTGGAATAGAATATGATGATGGGGATTGTGTGGAGAAGACAAAAAAAGGAGAAATTCTCGCATTGACGAGGTGTAACGCCCCGAGACCGACGCTCCAGAAGACTTCCAGCTATTCTGAGTTTCGTTGTGCGATGTATTTGTTTGTTGCATTCTTCTTAGCTTCATTTGCATTGCATCATGTCATCATGCCATCATATCATTAATTTTAAACTCATCTAAATAAATTGGATGGATCTTCGATCCATTTAAATCGAGGGAAGGGTGACTTCTCTTTATAACATATCTTCCAATATTAGGGAGCTATATTTAAATGTTCCATTGATTTGGAAATCACCATCACACACTTGCAAATTATCCCAATGCCTTTGTTATCTTAATTCTTGGTCTCCAACCTTGCCATATATTCTTTCATCATATTCCGGAGCTCCACCAAAAATCCGAACATTTTTGGACCTTCCCAACCCTCACTTCCTATTCAAATCATTTGAATTTAAATCAAATGAATTTGAATTTAAATCTTGCAATCTTGGCCATTCCTATTTTCTTGGGTCAAACTCATTTTTGTGAGTCCGGGAAAATTATCCCCATGCGCAAATTCTTTCCCGAACCTCTCTCCTTTTTCTTCTCTCTAATAATTTTCTGCTAGAAAATTACAGGGAGAGAGAAGAGAGCCAGCCCAGCCGGCCTCTTAGGCCCGACCATCTAAGCCGGCCTAAGGCCCAGCCGTGCCCCGCTGTTAACCCTAGCGATTCCCCCAGTGGTTGATCCCCATCCCTCTCGTTCCCTCGCCCGCCACGACACGCCTGCACGCACGCATCGAGCCAGGGAGAGGAGCTCCCTTCTGCTCGCACCCTCCATGGCGCTGCCTTGCTGCTCTATCGAGCGTCCCTTGCCCGTTCCCCTTCATCTCCAGCGCGCCCCATCGCCGGGTCTCCGGACCTTGCCGCCTCGCCATCCGGTCCTGTCCCTCCTCTGCCTCGCCTCCTCCCGTGCACCGTGCCCGATTCCCATGGACGCTGCTATCGCGACTGTCGCTCGTCTCCACCACACGCGTGCCTCGCGCTGGGCCTCCCTCTCTTCTTCACAGGAACAAGCAGAAGCCTTCCATGGCGGCCGATGGACCTAGCCATGGCCGCTTCCCCTCCCTCTGCGGCTCACCTCTCCTCCAACTCGCGTCGCTCCGCCACGCGTTGACTTCGCCGGCATCGCCCCCTGCCCGAGCCGTCCCCGAGCTCCTCCTCCTTGCTGCTTCGCCTGTCGCCTCCCATGGAGCTCTGCCGCTGGGGCTGCTCCTCGCCTGCGTCAGTGCTTTCCCTCGCGCTGCTGCTCCTCTGCTTCATCCTCTGCCGCCCGCAGCGCGCGTGACCGAGCTGCCCCTGCCTTGTTCGACCACCGGAACCGCGCCAAGTCGTTGCCTCTTTGCATCTGCGCTGTGTTGCCGAGGAAGCATGCAACCCTAAAATCAATCCCAAGCGTCAAGGACCAGGACACTATGGACACCTGAATCGCCAAGACCGGACCCGTCAAGTACCCCTTCGGATTCGTCAAGACCCTCATGTACGACTACACCCGGTGATGCGTCAAGTACCTCTACCGTCGACCCCGTGGGCGTCAAGTTCCTCTATGAAACATGTACCACTATGCCCAAGTTCCACTACAAGATGTACAACTACCGTCGCCGTGTACGACTACTTCCACGACATCCGGGAACAACTACTTCCACTACGACCGCTGCGAGAACGACTTCTTCCCCTACACCGCATCGAACCCAAACCGCTCCGAAATGCACGCTTCAAAGGTATAATCCCGAGATGACGACCGCCCGTGAACGAATGCATGCTTGGTTGTATGAAATGCTCGAGTTTTGCACAGTGATCAAATTGTCCTTGCGATGCCCCTCTTTTGCCATGAAACCATCCCGTGGGAACCCGGAATCCGGGAGCACCCCACCATCCTTGCATGACACGCTCACACCCACTTTCTTTTGCACCGACATCTCGACGAGTTGTCGGATCATCAAAATGTTGTCGTGGCACCATTTTCGTTATCGCTGCCGTGGCACCCCTTTCGTTCCACCACGGTGACAAATGCTTCATAACATGCTCATGTCAACATTTTCATAAAATTGCATAAAACTTGTATATGTCATCCGCATCATGATAACAACATTTAAAATGTTTAAAATTGTGTTTGCTTTAAACTACTAAATGACATGGGGACTTTCCGGAATTGTTGTTTGTTGTTTCCGGCCTCATTTAAAATTGCCTAGCTAGGTAGTTTTATTATGCTTCACCCCTCTTGCCATGTTTGACAACATTTAATATTGTTGGTTAGCCTAAATGAGAGAGAACTAAATATTTGAATGTGGTGTTTCGTCAATATGCAACTCGTTGCATATTGAGCTCCAGTTAACTTGTAGTATTGTTTGTTGCACTTTGCCATGCCTCATTAAACCGGACATGCATCATACTTGATTGTGCATCATGCCATGATTATGCTTGTGTATTTACCATGTTGTTTGCTTCTTTCCGATTTTCTTCTCTCGTTAGCTTCGGTTTCGTTCCGGAGTTGTGAGGATTCATTCGACTACGTTCGTTTGTCTTCTTCATGGACTCGTTCTTCTTCCTTGCGGGGTCTCAGGCAAGATGACCATTACCCTTGATATCACTTCTATCTTTGCTTGCTAGTTGCTCCGTTCTATCGCTATGCTGCGCTACCTATCACTTGTTTACCATGCCTCCCAAGTTGCCATGTCAGCCTCTAACCTTTTCACCCTTCCTAGCAAACCATTGTTTGGCTATGTTACCGCTTTGCTCAGCCCCTCTTATAGCATTGTTAGTTGCAGGTGAAGTTGAAGATGCTCCATGGTGGACAGGATTATGTTGGGATATCACAATATCTCTTATTTAATTAATGCATCTATATACTTGGTAAAGGGTGGAAGACTCGGCCTTATGCCTGGTGTTTTGTTCTACTCTTGCCTCCCTAGTTTCCGTCATACCGGTGTTATGTTCCTTGATTTTGCGTTCCTTACACGGTTGGGTGATTTATGGGACCCCCTTGACAGTTTGCTTTGAATAAAACTCCTCCAGCAAGGCCCAACATTGGTTTTATCATTTGCCACCTAAGCCTTTTTCCCTTGGGTTCTGCAGACTCAAGGGTCATCTTTATTTTACCCCCCGGGCCAGTGCTCGTTGTGAGTGTTGGTCCAACCTGTCAGCCGCCGGTGGCCACCAGGGGCAACTCTGGGCTGGCCTACCGGAAGTTTGGACAATCAGGTGTGCCCTGAGAACGAGATATGTGCAGCTCCTATCAGGATTTGTCGGCACATTCGGGCGGCTTTGCTGGTCTTGTCTTACCATTGTCAAAATGTCTTGTAAACCGGGATTCCGAGTTTGATCGGGTCTTCCTGGGAGAAGGAATATCCTTCGTTGACCATGAGAGCTTGTGATGGGCTAAGTTGGGACACCCCTGCAGGGTTTAAACTTTCGAAAGCCGTGCCCGCGGTTATGTGGCAGATGGGAATTTGTTAAGGTCCGGTTGTAGATAACTTGACACCAGATCCGAATTAAAACGCATCAACCGCGTGTGTAGCCGTGATGGTCTCTTTTCGGCGGAGTCCGGGAAGTGAACACGTTCTTTGTGTTATGATTGTGCGTAAGTAGTTTCAGGATCACTTCTTGATCACTTCTAGCTTCTCGACCGTTCCGTTTGCTCTCTTCTCGCTCTTATTTGCATATGTTAGCCACCATATATGCTTAGTGCTTGCTGCAACTCCACCTCATTACCCTTCCTTACCCATTAAGCTTAAATAGTCTTGATCTCGCGGGTTTTGAGATTGCTGAGTCCTCGTGACTCACCAGATACTATCACAACAGTTGCAGGTGCTGATGATACCAGTGCAGATGATGCAACCGAGCTTAGATGGGAGCTCAATGAAGATCTTGGTTGTTGCCATGTTTCGTTTCATGTTGATCAATATTGGAGCCCTGTTGGGACGATCGGGGATCTAGCAGTTGGGTTATCTTCTTTTCTTTTGGCTTCGTCCGTAGTCGGACTATGTGTGTACTCTGAATGATGTATGATTTATTTAAGTACTTGTGTGAAGTGGCGATTGTAAGCCAACTCTTTATCCCAGTCTTGTTCATTACATGGGATTGTGTGAAGCTGACCCTTCTTGCGACAAAACCACAATGCGGTTATGCCTCTAAGTCGTGCTTCGACACGTGGGAGATATAGCCGCATCGTGGGTGTTACAAGTTGGTATCAGAGTCATCCCCGACTTAGGAGCCCCCTGCTTGATTGTTTGCTGTCGTTGTTGAGTCTAGAAAAAAAAAGTTTTGAGTCTTAGGATTATATATATCGGAGAGTAGGATTCTTTTTACTCCCCAGCCTCCTTCGTCGCTCTGGTGAGGTCTCTTGACGTAGATGTTTTCACTTTCCTCTCCTCAAATTTCACTAAAAACATTTTAGGATCACGCGGGTATCTTGGAATCGTCCCGATGGTTTTGTGACGAGAACATTGTTCTTGGTGCCTCCTGTCTTTTATGTGGCAGTGACCTGGGGAGTTGAGCTCCGAGGTGTTGTCGTCATAATTTTATCGTTGTAGTTCTGGAATACCTGAGTTTTGTCGACATCGAAAATCTCTTTTATGCAGTTGTTGGTGAGATAACCTCGACGCCACCCAGTACTGGGGCGGGAGTTCGGTAGTATTGCCATAGCTCGTATAACGGATGCTTTTCGAAGGTTGAGGTACACGATTTCCGGAGTTTTCTCTGTTATGTGTTGACGGATGGATACAGCTGGATGTAGGGATTGTTAGTTTGGGTGAGATATATTGCTTCCCCTGTATCCCCAACACCAGATTGCATAACCAGAAAGTTTCGGGAGTTTATAGGTGGGAATTCAAGTAGCTCTAGTTTTTTTTCTCTTTCCGACAGATGCATGATATGAGATTGGGGTTCGACGTCTAGTGGTCCGCCTATCCACGGTCGTTTTTACAGTGGTCTCGTTGTGTCTTAAAGAGCCCTTGGCTATGCTGGCTCGGGGACACTTCGTATGTCATGTGCACTGCCTTGTACATGATGGTGTTGTACAATCGAGCCTGCGTGGGCCCCACCATGAAAACTTCGGACGGAATCTCTATCATATGTTTGTTCCGGCTTATTCTGCAAGCCAAATCCTTTGTTTTGTTTTATTTGTGGTATTCGAGTTGCTTCAAAGTCAAGTGTTGATTCCATACCTTTCAAGCGGTGTTCTCATATTTCTATGGGAGTACTAATCCTTCTTGATTACTGAGGTTGTCATGTCAACTCTTTTCCAACCGGTGTGCTTCTCTTCAAGTGGATCCGATCATTTTCAACATCCGCCAGATCAATTCTAAGTTTTCTCAACGGTATCCATTCCATCTGCCCCAAGTTGCCTTCGTTTTCCCGCCCTCCCACCCTTTTCTACAAGGACTCATATATTTTAATCAAGTATCCATTTATTCGTGTGAAGTCTCTTCACTCTTTTCAACCAATGTTCTTATCCGGTGATTCTCAGGAAGATACTAACGGAGCTTCAAGTTTATTATTCTTCGTCTCTTTTCTTCTCCGGTGGATTTAACTCAAGCTTTTGGTGTTGATCATATCCTTTTCCTCATTCAAATGCTATCCCATGCTGGTGCATCTCATAATCGTTCACCCCTCTCTCTTCATATCCGAAGTGCCGAGGATATCTCAGAAGATTTGTGTCTCCATTATCAATCCGTTCAAGCTAGTTTGAGATCATTATCTTATTCATGTCATTTTATTGAACCGGTGCAATCTCTCTTCAAAAATGTCAACGGTGTTTTCTTTTTGAGTGGGCCCTAACCCACAGGTCTTTTCCCAGGATCTTACCTAACTCTTCTAACTTATCCGGAGCGATTCTCAAATTCTTTCAAAGTTTGACATAAGAATGATTTCTCAACAGTCAAATGTATCCTCCAAGTTTGCTTTCACATTCTTTTCATCGCTGGTTCAACCTTTCTGCTCTTCATTCCGGAGTACCTCAACAATTCATGGTGGTGGTTCTCATCATCATTCTCAACATTTGATGACCGAAGAAGGATTTTTCTTAAATCTTGCTCCATTCTCTTCAAAATTCATGGTTCTAGCTTGATGCCATCCCCTCATAATTGTTTTTGATAGTAAGAATTCATTTCACCCATCCAGAGAAATTCAGGAGTCTTTTCAGTTTCATTCTCCGGAGCCAATCATCTCAGAATTATTCATTCTCAGCTTTCATTCTTGAATTCTTCCGGTGCATCGTCCAAATACCCTCTAATCAGTTCACGATCTCTTCGTTCTCATGTATCTAAATCCCCTCAAGTATCTTCATTCGTTTTCAAATTCTTTCCGGTGAATTGTGCCCTTGCTACTCTCTTTTCCAATATTTACGGTGGTTCGTTCAAGATTTCACTTCCTTTGTTATCATATCAAATATTCGTTGTTTCCAAATCCCACCGGTGGTTCCATCAATGCCTTCTCAAGTTTGCGCTATTTCTCTCGTCAATCTTTTCAAGAAGAATAAGTGGCATGCCAAATCCGTTGCTTGTCATCAATTTAAATTGGTGAAGGATACGCATAACATAATTCTTATTCTTGATTCATCCAAGTGAATTCAATTCTTTTTTCCGGAGTTCGTAGTGATATCAATTTCTCAGTTATATGTGTTCATCTTCTTCCGGAGTTCCAAGTTTTCCGCATTATCTCGTTGCGAAGCTCCATCTAAATCATTGCAAGGCTTCTTCTCATTTTTTTCAACTTTCCTTTCGTTGGATCTTTCTTTTATTACCGGAGTTCTTCATGGAGGCTCTACATGGTGATTCGTCAAGGATTCTTTTCATTTTTCAATTGTTCTTCAAGATTTCTCTCGAAGCTAAGATCTGCCAAGCTATACTAAAAAATAAACATGGTGCCCAACACATGTTTTTTTCTGAGGAGTTCAAGTATTCTTCTTCTTGCATCCGAAGTGCAAATCTCCTACCTTTTCTTTTGAGATGGTGTTATGTCATTCTTGACAATTTGAGTTCGTGTTTCATGATTCACATGTTGTCAAGAACGAGGTATTTTAAATCCATTAATCTCTTCGTTGGATTTATCTTGTGTCATGTTTCACCTAAAGCCTCCCCTAAGGAATGTTGCTATTATGGTGCTTATCAATGATCCAAGTTTTCTCCTATCCTCTTGGTGAAAGAAGTTTTTCATCGCCTTGGTGCTCTCACTCAAATCAATGGCTTCCTTTAGTGGCCGTTTGTCACCTCATAATGTTGAGATGTTTCCATAAGTCCACTACAAGCTTATCCTTTCATTGTTGATAATCCAACAACTCCGTTCTAGCTTTTCATGTAAGCCTGCTCTTTCAAGATCAAGTTTTCCTCCGTTCATTCTATTCCATTTTTTTCATTTCTTCCGGAGGCATTTTGATGTTGTGCTCTTCACCCATCACATCGTTTTGTCAAGATCACGTTATTTTCTTGCTCATCCATTTAACCGGAGTGTTGTGTTCTCGTTCAAGTCCTTTCATCTTATCAAGTTTTGCCTCTCTTTTCAACCTGAGTGCTGTCTGAAATCCTTCTTACCCACTGTGACATTCTTTCAATAGTTCTGGAGGCATTGTGTTGTTGTTTTCATCAAGTATCATCCCATCTTCTCAAGTTCATGTTCTATTCCTTCCATGTTCAACCGGAGTGCTGCCCGAATTCTTCCTCTCTCATCTTGTTTTAACCAGAGTGGTTCCAATTCCTTCTTGTCCATTGTACTCGTCATTCATATCTTTGCAACCTCCAAGGTCCATATGGTGTTCCTTGTTTATTTTCTACCGTAGTGCTCTCAATTGTGTTCAACTCCGTTGTGTTCTTTCTTTCAACTTTTCAACCTCTCAAGGTTCTTTGGTTTCACTCTTTTGTCCAAGAAGCAACTTAGCTTTACCTCTTCTCTTCCTCTTCCGTTTTCTCTCCGGTGCCATTCTAGATCTCGGGATGAGATCCTCTTGTAGTGGTGGAGTGTTGTAACGCCCCGAGACCGACGCTCCAGAAGACTTCCAGCTATTCCGAGTTTCGCCATGCGATGTATTTGTTTGTTGCATTCTTCTTAGCTTCATTTGCATTGCATCATGTCATCATGCCATCATATCATTAATTTTAAACTCATCTAAATAAATTGGATGGATCTTCGATCCATTTAAATCGAGGGAAGGGTGACTTCTCTTTATAACATATCTTCCAATATTAGGGAGCTATATTTAAATGTTCCATTGATTTGGAAATCACCATAACTCACTTGCAAATTATCCCAATGCCTTTGTTATCTTAATTCTCGGTCTCCAACCTCACCATAACACAACTGTCGCGGCCGTCGCTCGTCTCCACCACACGCGTGCCTCGTGCTGGGCATCCCTCTCTTCTTCACAGGAACAAGCAGAAGCCTTCCATGGCGGCCGATGGACCTAGCCATGGCCGCTTCCCCTTCCTATGTGGCTCACCTCTCCTCCAACTCGCGTCGCTTCGCCCCGCGTTGACTTCCCCGGCATCGCCCCCTGCCTGAGCCGTCCCCGAGCTCCTCCTCCTTGCTGCTTCGCCTGTCGCCTCCCATGGAGCTCCGCCGCTGGGGCTGCTCCTCTCCTGCGTCGCTGCTTTCCCTCGTGCTACTGCTCCTCTGCTTCATCCTCTGCCGCCCGCAGCGCGCATGACCGAGCTGCCCCTGCCTTGTTCGACCACCAGAACCGCGCCAAGTTGTTGCCTCTTTGCATCTCCGCTGTGTTGCCGTGGAAGCATGCAACCCTGAAATTAATCCCAAGCGTCAAGTACTAGGATGCTACGGAAACCTGAATCGCCAAGACCGGACCCGTCAAGTATCCCTTCGGATTCGTCAAGACCCTCATGTACGACTACACCCGGTGATGCATCAAGTACCTCTACCGTCGACCATGTGGGCATCAAGTTCCTCTATGAAACGTGTACCACTACGCCCAAGTTCCACTACAAGATGTACAACTACCGTCGCCGTGTACGACTACTTCCATGACGTCCGTGAACAACTACTTCCACTACGACCGCTGCGAGAACGACTACTTTCCCTACACCGCATCAAACCTGAACCGCTCCGAAATGCATGCTTCAAAGGTATAATCCCGAGATGACGACCGCCCGTGAACGAATGCATGCTTGGTTGTATGAGATGCTCGAGTTTTGCACCGTGATCGAATTGTCCTTGCGATGCCCCTCTTTTGCCATGAAACCGTCCCGTGGGAACCCGGAATTCGGGAGCACCCCACCATCCTTGCATGACACGGTCACGCCCACTTTCTTTTGCACCGACATCTCGATGAGTTGTCGGATCATCGAAATGTTGTCGTGGCACGCGTTATCGTTGCCATGGCACCCCTTTCGTTCCACCACGGTGACAAATGCTTCATAACATGCTCATGTCAACATTTTCATAAAATTGCATAAACTTGTATATGTCATCCGCATCATGATAACAACATTTAAAATGTTTAAAATTGTGTTTGCTTTAAACTACTAAATGACATGGGGACTTTTCGGAATTTTTTGTTGTTGTTTCCGGCCTCATTTAAAATTGCCTAGCTAGGTAGTTTTATTATGCTTCACCCCTCTTGCCATGTTTGACAACATTTAATATTGTTGGTTAGCCTAAACGAGAGAGAACTAAATATTTGAATGTGGTGTTTCGTCAATATGTAACTCGTTGCATATTGAGCTCCAGTTAACTTGTAGTATTGTTTGTTGCACTTTGCCATGCCTCATTAAACCGGACATGCATCATACTTGATTGTGCATCATGCCATGATTATGCTTGTGTGTTTACCATGTTGTTTGCTTCTTTCCGGTTTGCTTCTCTCATTAGCTTCGGTTTCATTCTGGAGTTGTGAGGATTCGTTCGACTACGTTCGTTTTTCTTCTTCATGGACTCGTTCTTCTTCCTTGCGGGATCTCAGGCAAGATGACCATTACCCTTGATATCACTTCTATCTTTGCGTGCTAGTTGCTCCGTTCTATTGCTATGTCGCGCTACCTATCAATGGTTTACCATGCCTCCCAAGTTGCCATGTCAGCCTCTAACCTTTTCACCCTTCCTAGCAAACCATTGTTTGGCTATGTTACCGCTTTGCTCTGCCCCTCTCATAGCATTGTTAGTTGCAGGTGAAGTTGAAGATGCTCCATGGTGGACAGGATTATGTTGGGATATCACAATATCTGTTATTTAATTAATGCATCTATATACTTGGTAAAGGGTGGAAGACTCGGCCTTATGCCTGGTGTTTTGTTCCACTCTTGCCGCCCTAGTTTCCGTCATACCGGTGTTATGTTCCTTGATTTTGCGTTCCTTACACGGTTGGGTGATTTATGGGACCCCCTTGACAGTTTGCTTTGAATAAAACTCCTCCAGCAAGGCCCAACATTGGTTTTAACATTTGCCACCTAAGCCTTTTTCCCTTGGGTTCTGCAGACTCAAGGGTCATCTTTATTTTACCCCCCGGGCCAGTGCTCGTTGTGAGTGTTGGTCCAACCTGTCAGCCGCCGGTGGCCACCAGGGGCAACTCTGGGCTGGCCTACCGGAAGTTTGGACAATCCGGTGTGCCCTGAGAACGAGATATGTGCAGCTCCTATCAGGATTTGTCGGCACATTCGGGCGGCTTTGCTGGTCTTGTTTTACCATTGTCAAAATGTCTTGTAAACCGGGATTCCGAGTTTGATCGGGTCTTCCTGGGAGAAGGAATATCCTTCGTTGACCGTGAGAGCTTGTGATGGGCTAAGTTGGGACACCCCTGCAGGGTTTAAACTTTCGAAAGCCGTGCCCGCGGTTATGTGGCAGATGGGAATTTGTTAAGGTCCGGTTGTAGATAACTTGACACCAGATCCGAATTCAAACGCATCAACCGCGTGTGTAGCCGTGATGGTTTCTTTTCGGCGGAGTCCGGGAAGTGAACACGGTCTTTGTGTTATGATTGTGCGTAAGTAGTTTCATGATCACTTCTTGATCACTTCTAGCTTCGCGACCGTTCCGTTTGCTCTCTTCTCACTCTTATTTGCGTATGTTAGCCACCATATATGCTTAGTGCTTGCTGCAACTCCACCTCATTACCCTTCCTTACCCATTAAGCTTAAATAGTCTTGATCTCGCGGGTTTTGAGATTGCTGAGTCCTCGTGACTCACCAGATACTATCACAACAGTTGCAGGTGCCGATGATACCAGTGCAGATGATGCAACCGAGCTTAGATGGGAGCTCGATGAAGATCTTGGTTGTTGCTATGTTTCGTTTCATGTTGATCAGTAGTGGAGCCCAGTTGGGACGATTGGGGATCTAGCAGTTGGGTTATCTTCTTTTCTTTTGGCTTCGTCTGTAGTCGGACTATGTGTGTACTCTGAATGATGTATGATTTATTTAAGTACTTGTGTGAAGTGGCGATTGTAAGCCAACTCTTTATCCCAGTCTTGTTCATTACATGGGATTGTGTGAAGATGACCCTTCTTGCGACAAAACCACAATGCAGTTATGCCTCTAAGTCGTGCTTCGACACGTGGGAGATATAGCCGCATCGTGGGTGTTACACGAGGATAATTAACGGGCTATGGAGAGGCCCATCAATTGATGTCAACATGAGGAGTAGGGATTGCCATGCAACGGATGCACTAGAGCTATAAATGAATGCTAAACAAAAGTAAACTAGTGGGTGTGCATCCAACTTGCTTGCTCACGAAGACCTAGGGCATTTGAGGAAGCCCATCGTAGGAATATACAAGCCAAGTTCTATAATGAAAAATTCCCACTAGTATAAAAAGACAACTTATGAGACTCACTACATGAAAAACAAGGTGCTACTTTGAAGCACAATATATGAGACTACATGAAGAACAAGGTGCTACTTTGAAGCACAAGTGTGGAAAAGAGATAGTAGCATTGCGCTTTTTTTGGGGGCCTTTCTTTTTCTTTTTGGCCTTTCTCTTTTTTTGGGCAATGCTCTAATAATGATGATCATCACACTTCTTATTGATTACAACACAAGAATTACAACTCGAAACTTAGAACAAGATATGACTCTATAGGGATGCCTCCAGCGGTGTACCGGGATGGTGCAATGAATCAAGAGTGACATGTATGAAAAATAATGCATGGTGGCTTTGCCACAAATAAGATGTCAACTACAAGATCATGCAATGGCAATATGACAAAAGTAATGTATGTCATGATGATGATGGTGGAAGTTGCATGGCAATATATCTCGGAATGGCTATGGAAATGACATAATAGGTAGGTATGGTGGCTGTTTTGAGGAAGATATAAGGAGGTTTATGTGTGATAGAGCATATCATATCACAGGGTTTGGATGCACCGGCGAAGTTTGCACCAAATCTCAAGGTGATAAAGGGCAATGCACGGCACCGAAGAGGCTAGCCATGGCGGAAAGGTGAGCGTGCGTATAATCCATGGTCTCGGCATTAATCAAAAGAACTCATATACTTATTGCAAAAATTTAGAAGTCATCAAAAGTTCAAGTACTACGCGCATGCTCCTAGGGGGATAGATTGGTAGGAAAAGACCATCGCTCGTCTCCGACCGCCACTCATAAGGATGCACAAGCCAGGTACACTTCATGTTTCAAATTTGTTACATAACTTTAACCATGCGTGCATTGCTATGGGATTTGCAAACTTCAACACAAGTATTTATCAAATTCATAATCACCCAACTAGCACGACTATGATATTATTACCTCCATATCTCAAAACAATTATCAAGCATCAAACTTATCTTAGTATTCAATTCACTCAAAAGAGAGTTTCACATATCTTGAACACCAAGTATATTAACATTAAGTAAATTACCATGCTATTAAAGACTCTCAAAATAATCTAACTGAAGCATGAGAGATCAAATAGTTTCTTTAAAACAAATCCACCACCGTGATCTAAAAGATCTAAGTGAAGTACTAGAGCAAAAATTATCACGCTCAAAAGATATAAGTGAAGCACTATTAGCAAAACTATCAAGCTCAAAAGATATAAGCGAAGCACATAGAGTATTATAACAAACTCCAATTCATGTATGGCTCTCTCAAAAGATGTGTACAGCAAGGATGATTATGGTAAACTAACAAGCAAATACACAAATAATACAAGACTCTCCAAGCAAAACACATATCATGTTGGTGAATAAAAATATAGCTCCAAGTAAATTACCGATGGAAGTGGACGAAAGAGGGGATGCCTTCCGGGGCATCCCCAAGCTTTGACTTTTTTGTGTCCTTGGATTATCTTGGGGGTGCCATGGGCATCCCCAAGCTCATGCTCTTGCCACTCCTTGTTCCATAATCCATCAAAAGAATTCACCCAAAACTTGAAAACTTCACAACACAAAACTCAACAGAAATCTCGTGAGCTCCGTTAGAGAAAGAAAACAAAAGACTACTTCAAGGTACTGTAATGAACTCATTATTTATTTATATTGGTGTTAAACCTACTGTATTCCAACTTCTCTATGGTTTATAAACTAATTTACTAGCTATAGATTCATCAAAATAAGCAAACAACACATGAAAAACAGAATCTGTCAAAAACAGAACAGTCTGTAGCAATCTGTAATTAACGCAAACTTCTGGAACTCTAAAAATTCTACGAAAATAGGAAGTCCTGGAAAATTTGTTTATTGATCAGAAGAAAAAAGAATCAACGCAATATCACGTTCCTGTGATTTATCATAATTATATTCGTGCGTGCAAAGTTTCTGTTTTTCAGCAGAATCAAATCAACTATCATCGTAAGTTATCCTATAGGTCCTACTTGGCTCAAACACTAATTAAAACATAAAACCACATCCAAACAGAAGGTAGATGGATTATTTGTTCCTAAACATAAGCAAAAACAAAAAACACAAAATAAAATTGGGTTGCCTCCCAACAAGCGCTATCGTTTAACGCCCCTAGCTAGGCATAAAAGCGAGGATAGATCTAGGTATTGCCATCTTTGGTAGGCAATCCATAAGTGGCTCTCATGATAGATTCATAAGGTAATTTTATTTTCTTTCTAGGGAAGTGTTCCATACCCTTCTTTAAGGGAAATTGGAATCTAATATTCCCTTCCTTCATATCAATAATTGCACCAATCGTTCTAAGGAAAGGTCTACCAAGAATAATAGGACACGAAGGATTGCAATCTATATCAAGAACGATAAAATCTACGAGCACATAATTCCTATTTGCGACAATAAGAACATCATTAATTCTTCCCATAGGTTTTCTAATAGTGGAATCCGCAAGATGCAAGTTTGGAGAGCAATCATCAAAATCACGGAAATCTAGCAAATCACATAAAGTTTTGGGAATAGTAGAGACACTAGCACCCAAATCACATAAAGCATGAAACTCATAATCTTTAATTTTAATTTTAATAGTAGATTCCCACTCATCATAGAGTTTTCTAGGGATAGAATCTTTCAACTCAAGTTTTTCTTCATAGGATTTGTATCAAAACATCAACAATATGTTCGGTAAAGGCCTTATTTTGACTATAAGCATGAGGAGAATCTAGCACGGATTGCAATAAGCAAATACAACCAATAAAAGAGCAATTTTCATAATTAAATTCCTTGAGATCCAAAATAGTGGGTTTAGCAACATCACGGTTTTTATTTATTTCAATCCCACTTTCATCAATTTCATCATCAAGATCTAGAAACTCCGAATTCTTAAAACGCCTTTTAGGTAAAGGAAGATAATCTTCAGATTCATCAAGATTCATATTGCAAAACAAAGATTTAATGGGGGACACATCAATAACTTTTAGATCTTCATCTTGATTTTCATATGGATTGGAAGAATGCGCTTTAATAAAGGCATCTTTGGAAGCACGCATCCTAGCGGTTCTTTCCTTGCACTCATCAATGGAAATTGTCATGGCTTTGAGAGACTCATTGATATCATGCTTAGGAGGAATAGATCTAAGCTTTAAAGAATCAATTTCAAGAGAAATTCTATCAACGTTCCTAGCCAAATCATCAACTTTAAGCAATTTCTCTTCAAGCAAACCATTAAAATTCTTTTGTGAATTCATAAACTCTTTAACACAACTCTCAAATTCAGAGGGCATCTTATTAAAATTTCCATAAGAGTTATTGTAGGAATTTCCATAATTATTAGAAGGATTACTAGGATAAGGCCTAGGATTAAAATTCCCTCTATAAGCGTTGTTTCCAAAACTATTCCTACCAACAAAATTCACATCCATAGATTCATTATTATTCTCAAGCAAGGTAGATAAAGGCATATCATTGGGATCAAGAGGAGTATTTTTAGGAGCAAACATCTTCATAAGTTCATCCATCTTTTCACTCAAAACATTGGTTTCTTCTATAGCATGCACTTTTTTACTAGAAGATCTTTCGGTGTGCCATTGAGAATAATTACCCATAATATTATCAAGCAATTTGGTAGCATCCCCTAACGTAATTTCCATAAAAGTGCCTCCCGCAGCCGAATCTAAAATATTTCTAGAAGCAAAATTCAATCCTGCATAAAAATTTTGTATGATCATCCATAAATTCAAACCATGAGTAGGGCAACTGTGAAGCATTAATTTCATTCTTTCCCAAGATTGGGCAACATGCTCATGATCAAGTTGTTTAAAATTCATGATGTCATTCCTAAGAGTGATAATCTTAGCGGGAGGAAAATACTTAGAGATAAAAGCATCTTTGCATTTGTTCCAAGAATCAATACTATTTTCAGGAAAAGATGAAAACCAAACTTTAGCACGATCTCTAAGTGAAAACGGAAATAACTTCAATTTGAAAATATTGTTATTCGTATCTTTCTTCTTTTTCATATCACACAAATCAACAAAATTGTTTAGATGGGTAGAGGCATCTTCACTAGGAAGGCCGGCGAATTGATCTTTCATAACAAGATTCAACAAAGCGGTATTGATTTCACAAGACTCATCATTATTAAGAGGAGAAATCGGAGTGCTAAGGAAATCAATATTATTGGTATTCGAGAAATCACACAATTTAGTATTATCTTGTGCCATGCCAACAAGTAATCCAACACACAAGCAAACAGAAAGGCAAAGGGAAAAAGGCAAACGAGAAAGAGAGGAGGAGATTGGGAAAGAGAGGGCGAATAAAACGGCAAGGGTGAAGTGGGGGAGAGGAAAACGAGAGGCAAATGGCAAATAATGTAATGCGAGAGATAGGGATTGCGATAGGTACTTGGTATGGTTGACTTGCTTGCGTGAGCCTCCCCGACAACGGCGCCAGAAATTCTTCTTGCTACCTCTTGAGCACTGCGTTGGATTTCCCCGAAGAGGAGAGAATGATGCAGTAAAGTAGCGTAAGTATTTCCCTCAGTTTTTGAGAACCAAGGTATCAATCCAGTAGGAGACCACGCACAAGTCCCTCGTACCTACACAAAACGATAGCAACTCATAACCAACGCTTAGGGGTTGTCAATCCCTTCACGGTCACTTACGAGAGTGAGATCTGATAGAGATAATATTTTTGGTTTTTTTGATAGATAGATGCAAAGTAAAAAGTAAAGGCAAAGTAAAAACAAAGCAAGTAAATAAAGTGATATAGATTGATATGATGAGAATAGACCCGGGGGCAATAAGTTTCACTAGTGGGTTCTCTCGAGAGCATAAGTATTCTACGGTGGGTGAACAAATTACTATTGAGCAATTGACAGAATTGAGCATAGTTATGAGTATATCTGGGCGATGATCATGTATATAGGCATCACGTCCAAAACAAGTAGATCGAAACGATTCTGCATCTACTACTATTACTCCACTCATCGACCGCTATCCAGCATGCATCTAGAGTATTAAGTAAAAACAGAGTAACGACGTAAGCAAGATGACATGATGTAGAGGGATAAATTCATGCAATATGATAAAAAAATCATCTTGTTATCCTCGATGGCAACAATACAATACGTGCCTTGCAACTCTTTTTGTCACTGAGTAAGGACACCGCAAGATTGAACCCAAAGCTAAGCACTTCTCCCATTGCAAGAACTACCAATCTAGTTGGCCAAACCAAAAAGATAATTCGAAGAGACTTGCAAAGATAACTCAATCATACATAAAAGAATTCAGAGAAGAATCAAATATTTTCCATAGATAATACTGGATCGTAAACCCACAATTCATCGGTCTCAACAAACACACCGCAAAAAGAAGATTACATCGAATAGATCTCCACGAGAGAGGGGGAGAACATTGTATTGAGATCCAAAAAGAGAGAAGAAGCCATCTAGCTACTAGCTATGGACCCGAAGGTCTGAAGTAAACTACTCACACTTCATCCGAGGGGCTATGGTGATGATGTACAAGCCCTCCGTGGTGGATGCCCCGTCCGGTGGAGCTCCGGAACAGGCCCCAAGATGGGATCTCGTGGATACAGAAAGTTGCGGCGGTGGAATTAGGTTTTTGGCTCCTGTTCTGATCGTTCGGGGATACGTAGGTATATATAGGAGGAAGGAGTACATCGGTGGAGCTCCGAGGGGCCCACGAGGTAGGGGGTGTGCCCAGGGGGGTGCCCTCCACCCTCGTGGCCGCCTCTGGTGCTTCTTGGAGTAGGGTCCAAGTCTCCTGGATCACGTTCGGTTGGAAAATCATGATCCCGAAGGTTTCATTCCGTTTGGACTCCGTTTGATATTATGTTTCTTCGAAATACTGAAAAAGGCAAAAAAAACAACAATTCTGGGCTGGGCCTCCGGTTAATAGGTTAGTCCCAAAAGTAATATAAAAGTGGAAAATAAAGCCCAATATAGTCCAAAACAGTAGATAAAGTAGCATGGACCAATCAATAATTATATATACGTTGGAGACGTATCAGGTTGATGCTCCCGCTTTCAGATCTGGACCTCCACTACGGCTCGCATCCTGGACCAACAAGGGTCTAGATTGGGGATCCCTTGACGAGGTGTCAACGCTGCAGAAGCGTATGAAGAGTATGATAAAAAAAGGACATCACCCTAGCTTATGTGATTCAGGTGATGCTCATCCGCCGAGCTCTCCCTTCCCAATGACGACCTCTCAAAATGTGGGAGTTTAATTCGGAGGGGCCTCGGACTCTGCAGCGATTCTTTGGCACGTCGCACAAAGGGATCTGTAAGCTACTCTTCAAGAAGCAGAAGACGTGGCCAAGGACGTCTGACAACACCGGCCTAGGTTGCAACAATCCGGCATCCCCAGTAAGTATCCTATTTCTGAACATTACTTAGCTTGTCAATCTTAGGGAGGAGTCCTAAAAATTCCATCTCCTAAATAAGACTAGATAATGAAGGCAAAACAGATTAAGTGTCCGGCCCCGCTCCCCGAAAACCCAGCCAAGCCTCTGTTGATGAAGATGCTGGTCCCAGTGCCCTACCAAGCGCCGGCAAAGAAGGACAAGAAGAAGAAGAGCAAGGAGGCCAAAGGTGGCCTCCCTCATGAAGAAACTTCGGGCACTGTGTCTGGAGGAACCGAGGCTCCTTCCTCTCACGAGGGAGACGAAGACGAGGATGAGGAGGAGGAGGAAGAAGAAGAGAACCCTCCTCCCAAGGGGAAAAAGAGGGCGGCCTCCATAGATCCGGAGGAGGGGGCGTCGAAGAGGGGAAAGATATCCCTCTTGGATGATTCGGATTCAGGCACCGAAGCCGTCCCCAAGCACTGTCCCCGAGCCAGGCCCCTTGCCGAATTGTAAGTACCTCAAGATGCCTTACATACATCTAAACTTTTTATAGATTATAAGAATAATATCAAATTTCGTGTTTCAGTCCGGCCCGTGACATCCCTCAAGAATCATCATCATCGGGGGATCTCTCTTCGGAGAAGATGGAAAGCGAGACGCCTCCACAAGCTTCGGCGGCTCCTAGGGCGGATGACATCGAGGTTTCATCCCAAAGGATTTCTCTGGGCTCTGAAGAAGTGTGGGAGGGGACCAAGACGGCTCCAGGGGATAACATGTTGGCTGCCAAGAACATGGGGGGTGCAACCCTCATGGAGACCGGCGACGGGGGTCCTAAATTATCCGACCTCTGGCCGGATACTGTTCCGGAGACACCAACGGCCCTGGAACCGAATCAGCAACCCCCTCTGTAGGAGGGGGAGACAGCTATTCCAGCAGCGACCTCTATTAATGCGGAGGTGCCGAACATGCTGATGGATGCTCTGCAAAGTGCGTCCGTCTTGGAGGAGCACCGTACCTTGGTGGGTACGGTGGTTGAGAAGGTTCAGTCTGCTAAGAGCAGACTGAATGAAGCCTTCACGAGCATACTAACACGCTTCGAGGTATGCGATGTAATGTCTTTAGCCGCTTTACATATAAAAAATCTTCCTACATATAGATAGTAGCCCCTGAGACTCTATTTGGCCAATGAAGGAGGGCGAACAGCGGGTCTATACATATCCGTAGGAAATAACATACTTGTCTGTTTGATAAAAAACAGGCTTCACTATTAGCGGCGACCGCTTAGGCCACCGAAGTTCCGAACTGAAGTGGAAACTGCAGCTAGTTGACGATGACAATATCCAGATTAACAAGCTGCTCGACGAGGCATAGGGTATGTTTCAAGTACTCCATATATAACTAAATTAGTTTGCAAACACGAAGTACACGCTGCTATATGCATAATTGTAGATGGCACTGCTGAGGTCGAGACCCTCAGGAGTGACCTTGCCCGCGCGAATGAGCAGGGAAGGGTGAGAAATGCGGGTGCTAAGAAAGCGGCTGCTGATTTGAAGGCCGAACAGGTCTCCCGGCGCCAGTTCGAGGAGCGGGTGTCCAAAGTTGAGCAAGAGCTCAAGGACGCCACTCGCAAGTGCGAGCTCCACTAGGAGGAGAATAAAGCTAAGGTGGCCGAACTCGCCAAGGCCCTTCAAGAAGCCCAGGAGGCAAGGTATGAATCCCGAGCGGCTCGCGAGGAGATCCAATAGGTCGGACAGATAGCGTCTAGTAAGCCCTTTCTTTTATAGTCTAAGTTTGGCGATCAGAGGTATGCCTTACTGAATCGACTATGGAGTTCTCCAGACGCCTTTGCGGATCTTCCGAAGAGCACCACTGTCGCTGCGCAATTCTACCGAGCCCAGAAGGGGCATGCGACGAAGAAGCTGTTCTGGTCGTAGTTCGTGGCGCAGGAGCGCTTGACAGTGCTGAACGACCAAATGGCGCAGTGGACCGAGTTGCATAAGATGTCCGAAGCGGCCATCAAGGAGGTCATACTCCGGCTGTGGCTGGCCGAACCCGTTCCGAGCAGCTATTCTGGCCTAGTGCGGCGACTCATCGATGTCGTGCCCCGAATTGATGCAATCAAATGGTCAGTGTGCATAGAAGGTGCACAGAGGGCCTTCGCCCGCGTCAAGGTGCACTGAGCGAAGATGAAGGCCGGCGTTATTGCGGTGGAGGGTCCTCCCGAAAGCAAGGACCACCACACGCTGGAGCGATATTTAGACGACGTCCTAGAGGGTGCTCGCTTGATAGAGGGTCAATGCTCAAAGGACATTATATTCAAATGAATGTATCCGAACAACCCGGACGTGCTTATTGTTGGGGAACGCGGTAATTTCAAAAAAAATCCTACGATCACGCAAGATCTATCTAGGTGATGCATAGCAACGAGAGGGGAGAGTGTGTCCACGTACCCTCGTGGACCGAAAGCAGAAGCGTTATGACAACACAGTTGATGTAGTCATACGTCTTCATGATCCGACCGATCTTAGTACCGAACGTACGGCACCTCCGCGATCAGCATACGTTCAGCTCGGGGACGCCCCTTATACTCTTGATCCAGTTGAGGCCGAGGGAGAGTTTTGTCAGCACGACGGCGTGGTGACGGTGATGATGAAGTTACCGGCACAGGGCTTCGCCTAAGCACTATGACGATATGACCGAGGTGTGTAACTGTGAAGGGGGCACCGCACACGGCTAAACAATGTCAACTTGTGTGTCTATGGTGTGCCCCCTTCCCCCGTATATAAAGTAGTGGAGGAGGGGGAGGGCCGGCCCTCTATGGCGCGCCCTGGAGGAGTCCTACTCCCACCGGGAGTAGGATCCCCCCCCCCTTCCTAGTTGGACTAGGAGAGAAGGAAGGGGGAGAGAGGGAGGAAGGAAAGGGGGGGCGGCCCCCCACCCAATTCAGATTGGACTTGAGGGGGGGCGCCCTCCACCTGGCCGCCTCCTCCTCTCTCCCACTATGGCCCAATAAGGCCCATATACTTCCCGGGGGGTTCCGCTAACTTCCAGGTACTACAGTATATGCCCGAACTCACCCGGAACCATTCCAATGTCCAAACATAGGCTTCCAATATGTCGATCTTTATCTCTCGACCATTTCGAGACTCCTCGTCATGTCCGTGATAACATCCGGGACTCCGAACTACCTTCGGTACATCAAAGCAGATAAACTCATAATACCAATCGTCATTGAACGTTAAGCGTGCGGACCCTACGGGTTTGAGAACTATGTAGACATGACCGAGACATGTCTCCGGTCAATAACCAATAGCGGAACCTGGATGCTCATATTGGTTCCTACATATTCTACAAAGATATTTATCGGTCAAACCGCATAACAACATATGTTGTTCCCTTTGTCGTCGGTATGTTACTTGCCCGAGATTCAATCGTCGGTATTTCAATACCTAGTTCAATCCCGTTACCGACAATTCTTTTTACTCGTTCCATAATACTTCATCCCGCAACTAACTCATTAGTCACAATGCTTGCAAGGCTTATAGTGATGAGTATTACCGAGAGGGCCCAGAGCTACCTCTCTGAAACACGGAGTGACAAATCCTAATCTCGATCTATGCCAACCCAACAAACACCTTCGGAGACACCTGTAGAGCACCTTTATGATCACCCTTTTATGTTGTGACGTTTGGTAGCACACAAAGTGTTCCTTCGGTATTTGGGAGTTGCATAATCTCATAGTCTGAGGAACTTGTATAAGTCATGAAGAAAGCGGTAGCAATGAAACTAACACGATCATAATGCTAAGCTAACGGATGGGTCATGTCCATCACATCATTCTCCTAATGATGTGATCCCGTTCATCAAATGACAACACATGTCTATGGTTAGGAAACTTAACCATATTTGATTAACGAGCTAGTCAAGTAGAGGCATACTAGGGACTATATGTTTTGTCCATGTATTCACACATGTACTAAGTTTCCGGTTAATACATTTCTAGCATGAATAATAAATATTTATCATGAATTAAGGAAATAAATAATAACTTTATTATTGCCTCTAGGGCATATTTCCTTCAGTCTCCCACTTGCACTAGAGTCAATAATCTAGATTACATAGTAATGATTCTAACACCCATGGAGCTTTGGTGCTGATCATGTTTTGCTCGTGAGAGAGGCTTAGTCAACGGGTCTGCAACATTCAGATCCGTGTGTATCTTTCAAATCTCTATGTCCCCTTCCGACACTTGGTGACGGATGGAATTGAAGCGTCTCTTGATGTGCTTGGTTCTCTTGTGAAATCTGGATTCCTTTGCCAAGGCAATTGCACCAGTATTGTCACAAAAGATTTTCATTAGACCCGATGCACTAGGTATGACACCTAGATCGGATATGAACTCCTTCATCCAAATTCCTTCATTCACTGCTTTAGAAGCAGCAATGTACTCCTCTTCACATGTAGATCCCGCCACGACGCTTTGCTTGGAACTGCACCAACTGACAGCTCCTCCATTCAATAAAAATACCTATCCGGTTTGCGACTTAGAGTCATCCGGATTAGTGTCAAAGCTTGCATCGACGTAACCATTTACGACGAGCTCTTTCTCACCTCCATAAATGACAAACATATCCTTAGTCCTTTTCAGGTATTTCAGGATGTTCTTGACCGCTGTCCAGTGCTCAACTCCTGGATTACTTTGGTACCTCCCTGTTATGCTTATAGTAAGACATACATCAGGTCTGGTACACAACATTGCATACATGATAGAACCTATGGCTAAAGCATAAAGAATGACTCATTTTCTCTCTATCTTCTGCAGTGGTCGGGCTTTGAGTCTGACTCAACTTCACACCTTGTAACACAGGCAAGAACCCTTTCTTTGACAAATCCATTTTGAACTTCTTCAAAACTTTATCAAGGTATGTGCTTTGTGAAATTCCAATTAAGCATCTTGATCTATCTCTCTAGATCTTGATGCCCAATATGTAAGCAGCTTCTCCAAGATCTTTCATAGAAAAACTCTTATTCAGGTATCCCTTTATGCTATCCAGAAATTCTATATCATTTCCAATCAACAATATGTCATCTACATTAGAAATGATACAGAGCTCCCACTCACTTTCTTTTAAATACAGGCTTCTCCAAAAGTCTGTATAAAACCATATGCTTTGATCACACTATCAAAGCATTAATTCCAACTCCGAGGGGCTTGCACCAGTCCATAAATGGATCGCTGGAGCTTGCACACTTTGCTAGCACCCTTTGGATCGACAAAACCTTCTGGTTGCATCATATACAACTCTTCGTCCAGAAATCCATTCAGGAATGCAGTTTTGACATCCATTTGCCAAATTTCATAATCATAAAATGCAGTAATTGCTAACATGATTCGGACAGACTTAAGCATCGCTACAGGCGAGAATGTCTCATCGTAGTCAACTCCTTGAACTTGTTGAAAACCTTTCGCAACAAGTCAAGCTTTTTAAACAGTAGCATTACCGTCTGCGTCGGTCTTCTTCTTAAAGATCCATTTATTTTCTATGGATTGCCGATCATCGGGCAAGTCCACCAAAGTCCACACTTTGTTCTTGTACATGGATCCCATCTCAGATTTCATGGCCTCAAGCCATTTCGCAGAATGTAGGCTCATCATCGCTTCCTCATAGTTTGTAGGTTCATCATGGTCTAGTAATATGACTTCAAGAACAAGATTACCGTACCACTCTGGTGCGGATCTTACTTTGGAAGACCTACGAGGTTCGGTAGTAACTTAATCTGAAGCTTCATGATCATCATCATTAGCTTCCTCATTAATTGGTGTAGGAATCATAGGAACTGATTTCTGTGATGAACTAATTTCCAATAAGGGAGCAGGTACAGTTACCTCATCAAGTTCTAATTTCCTCCCACTCACTTCTTTCGAGAGAAACTCCTTCTCTAGAAAGGATCCATTTTTAGCAACAAAGATTTTTCCTTCAGATCTGTGATAGAAGGTGTACCCAACAATTTATTTTGGACATCCTATGAAGACGCAGTTCTCCGATTTGGGTTCGAGCTTATCAGGTTGAAGCTTTTTCACATAAGCATCGCAGCCCCAAACTTTAAGAAATAGCAATTTGGTTTCTTGCCAAACCACAGTTCATAAGGTGTCGTCTCAGCGGATTTTGATGTTGCCCTATTTAAAGTGAATGCAGCTGTGTCTAAAGCATAACCCCAAAACGATAGCGGTAAATCAGTAAGAGACATCATAGATCACACCATATCTAATAAAGTACGGTTATGACATTCAGACACACCATTTCGCTGCGGCGTTCCAGGTGGCGTTAATTGTGAAACTATCCCATGTTGTTTCAAATGAAAACCAAACTCGTAACTCAAATATTATCCTCCACGATTAGATCGTTGAAACTTTATTTTCTTGTTACGATGATTTTCCACTTCACTCTGGAATTCTTTGAACTTTTAAAATGTTTCAGACTTACGCTTCATTAAGTAGATATAACCATATCTTCTTAAATCATCTGTGAAGGTAAGAAAATAACGATACCCACCACGAGCATCAATACTCATTGGACCGCATACATCGGTATGTATTATTTCCAACAAGTCAGTAGCTCGTTCCATTGTTCCGGAGAATGGAGTTTTAGTCATCTTGCCCATAAGGCACGGTTCGCAAGCACCAAGTGATTCCAAAAGTCCATTAGTATGGAGTTTCTTCATGCTCTTTACATCGATATGACCCAAATGGCAGTGCCACAAATAAGTTGCACTATCATTATTAAACTTCAATCTTTTGGCTTCAACAATCGAGATTCAACAAAAATAGACCACTCATCAGGGGTGCATGACCATAAAAGATATTACTAATATAAATAGAACAACCATTATTCTCTAATTTAAATGAATAATGGTCTTGCATTAAACAAGATCTAGATATAACGTTCATGCTCAACACTGACACCAAATAACAATTATTCAGGTCTAAAACTAATCCCGATGGTAGATGTAGAGGTTGCGTGCCGACTGCGATCACATCAAATTTGGAACCATTTCCCACGCGCATCGTCACCTCGTCCTTAGCCAATCTTCGCTTAATCCATAGCCCCTATTTCGAGTTGCAAATATGAGCAATAGAACTAGTATCAAATACCCAGGCGCTACTGCGAGCATTAGTGAAGTACACATCAATAACATGTATATCAAATATACCTTTCACTTTGCCATCCTTATTATCCGCCAAATACTTGGGGCAGTTCCGCTTCCAATGACCAGTCCCTTTGCTGTAGAAGCACTCAGTTTTAGGCTTCGGTACAGACTTGGGTTTCTTCTCTTGAGCAACAACCTTTTTGCCATTCTTCTTGAAGTTCCCTTTCTTCCCTTTGCCCTTTTTCTTGAAACTAGTGGTCTTATTATCCATCAACACTTGATGCTCCTTTTTGATTTCTACCTCCACGGCCTTTAGCATCGCGAAGAGCTCGGGAATAGTCTTGTCCATCCCTTGCATATTATAGTTCATCATGAAGCCTTCATAGCTTGGTGGCAATGATTGAAGAACTCTGTCAATGACACAATCAATTGGAAGATCAACTCCCAGCTGAGTCAAGTGATTATGATAGCCAGACATTTTGAGTATGTGTTCATTGACAGAACTATTCTCCTCCATTTTGCAGCTGTAGAACTTGTGGGAGACTTCATATCTCTCAAGTCGGGCATTTGCTTGTAATATTAACTTCAACTTTGGGAACATATCATATGCTCCATGACGTTCAAAACGTCTTTGAAGTCCTGATTCTAAGTCGTAAAGCATGGCAGACTGAACTATCGAGTAGTCATCAGCTTTGCTCTACCAGACATTCTTAACGTCATCAGTAGCATCTGCAGCAGGCCTGGCACCTAGCGGTGTTTCCAGGACGTAATTCTTCTGTGCAGCAATGAGGATAATCCTCAAGTTACGGACCCAGTTCGTGTAGTTGCTGCCATCATCTTTCAACTTAGCATTCTCTAGGAACGCATTGAAATTCAAAGGAACGGTAGCACGGGCCATTGATCTACAACAACATAGACATGCAAAATACTATCAGGTACTAAGTTCATGATAAATTAAAGTTCAATTAATCATATTACTAAAGAACTCCCATTTAGATAGACATCCCTCTAATCATCTAAGTGATCACGTGATCCAAATCAACTAAACCATGTCCGATCATCACGTGAGACGGAGTAGTTTTCAATGGTGAACATCACTATGTTGATCATATCTACTATATGATTCACGCTCGACCTTTCGGTCTCCAGTGTTCTAAGGCCATATCTGCATCTGCTAGGCTCGTCAAGTTTAACCCGAGTATTCTGCGTGTGCAAAACTGGCTTGCACCCGTTGTATGTGAACGTAGAGCTTATCACACCCGATCATCACGTTGTGTCTCGGCACGACGAACTGTAGCAACGGTGCATACTCAAGGAGAACACTTGTAACTTGAAATTTAGTAAGGGGTCATCTTATAATGCTACCAACGTTCTAAGCAAAATAAGATGCATAAAGGATAAACATCACATGCAATCAAAATATGTGACATGATATGGCCATCATCATCTTGTGCTCATGATCTCCATCACCGAAGCATCGTTATAATCTCCAACGTGACCGGCGCGACACCTTGATCTCCATCGTAGCATCGTTGTCGTCTCGCCACCTATTGTTACTACGACTATCGCTACCGCTTAGTGATAAAGTAAAACAATTACATGGCGATTGCATTGCATACAATAAAGCGACAACCATATGGCTCCTGCGAGTTGCCGATAACTTTGTTACAAAACATGATCATCTCATACAACAATTTATATCACATCATGCTTGACCATATCACATCACAGCAAGCCCTGCAAAAACAAGTTAGACGTCCTCGACTTTGTTGTTGCAAGTTTTACGTGGCTGCTATAGGCTTCTAGCAAGAACCGTTCTTACCTGCATGCATCAAAACCACAATGGCAAGTGTGTTGTTTTAACCTTCAACAAGGACCGGGCATAGCCACACTCGATTCAACTAAAGTTGGAGACACAAACACTCAGTAGCCACCTATGTGCGAAGCATGTCGGTAGAACCAGTCTCGCGTAAGCATATGCGTAATGTCGGTCTGAGCCGCTTCATCCAACAATACCGCCGAATCAAAGTATGACATGCTGGTAAGCAGTATGACTATTATCGCACACAACTCTTCGTGTTCTACTCGTGCATATAACATCTACGCATAAACCCGGCTCGCATGCCACTATTGGGGACCACGGTAATTTCAAAAAAATTCCTACGATCATGCAAAATCTGTCTAGGTGATGCATAGCAACGAGAGGGGATAGTGTGTCCACGTACCCTCGTAAAACGAAAGCAGAAGCGTTATGACAACGCGGTTGATGTAGTCGTACATCTTCACGATCCGACTGATCTTAGTATCGAACATACGGCTCCTCCGCAATTAGCACACATTCTGCTCGGGGACGTCCCTCATACTCTTGATCCAGTTGAGGCCGAGGGAGAGTTTCATCAACACGACGGCGTGGTGACGGTGATGATGAAGTTACCGACGTAGGGCTTCGCCTAAGCACTACGACGATATGACCGAGGTGTGTAACTGCGTAGGGGGGCACAACACACGGCTAAACAATGTCAACTTATGTGTCTATGGGGTGCCCCCTTCCCCCGTATATAGAGCAGTGGAGGAGGGGGGAGGGCCGGCCCTCTATGGCGCTCCCTAGAGGAGTCCTACTCCCACCGGGAGTAGGATCCCCCCCCCCTTCCCTAGTTGGACTCGTAAAGAAGGAAGGGTGAGCGAGAGGGGGGAAGGAAAGGGGAGGTCGCCCCCCTACCCAATTCGGATTGGATTGAGGGGGGGCCTCCGCCTGGCCGCCTCCTCCTCTCTCCCACTATGGCCCAATAAAGGCCCATATACTTCCTGGGGGGTTCCGGTACCTCCCGGTACTCCGGTATATGCCCGAACTTACCGGAACCATTCCAATGTCCAAACATAGGCTTCCAATATATCGATCCTTATGTCTCGACCATTTCAAGACTCCCCGTCATGTCCGTGATCACATCCGGGACTCCGAACTACCTTCGGTACATCAAAACACATAAACTCATAATACCAATCGTCATGGAACGTTAAGCGTGCGGACCCTACGGGTTCGAGAACTATGTAGACATGACCGAGACACATCTCCGGTCAATATCCAATAGCGGAACCTGGATGCTCATATTGGTTCCTACATATTCGACGAAGATCTTTATCGGTCAAACGCATAACAACATGCGTTGTTCCCTTTGTCATTGGTATGTTACTTGCCCGAGATTCGATCGTCGGTATCTCCATACCTAGTTCAATCTCGTTACCGGAAATTCTGAATTACCCGCCCTCTGGTCGGATACTGTTCCGGAGACACCAACAGCTGCGGAACCGAATCGGTAGCCCCCTCTGCAGGAGGGGGAGACAGCTATTCCAGCAACGACCTCTATTAATGTAGAAGCGCCGAACATGCTGATGGATGCTCTGCAAAGTGCGTCCGTCTTGGAGGAGCACCGTACCTTGATGGGTACGGTGGTTGAGAAGGTTCAGTCCATTAAGAGTGGACTGAATGAAGCCTTCACGAGCATACTAACAGGCTTCGAGGTATGCGATGTAATGTCTTTAGCCGCTTTACATATAAAAAATCTTCCTATATATAGATAGTATCCCCTGAAACTCTATTTGGCCAATGAAGGAGGGCAAACAGAGGGTCTATAGATATCCGCAGGAAATAACATACTTGTCTGTTTGATAAAAAAACAGGCTTCACTATTAGCGGCGGCCGCTTAGGCCGTCGAAGTTTCCGAACTGAAGCGGAACTGCAGCTAGTTGACGAGGACAATATCCGGATTAACAAGCTGCTCGACGAGGCGCAGGGTATGTTTCAAGTACTCCATATATAATTGAATTAGTTTGCAAATGCGAAGTTGAAGCTTACACGCTGCTATATGCATATATGTAGATGGCGCTGCTGAGGTCGAGACCCTGAGGAGTGACCTTGCCCGCGTGAAGGATTAGGGAAGGGTGAGAAATGTGGCTGCTAAGAAAGCGGCTGCTGATTTGAAGGCCGAACAGGTCTCCCGGCGCCAGTTCGAGGAGTGGGTGTCCAAAGTTGAGCAAGGGCTCAAGGACACCACTCGCAAGTGTGAGCTCCTCTAGGAGGAGAATAAAGCTAAGGCGGACGAACTCGCCAAGGCCCTTCAAGAAGCCCAGGAGGCAAGGTCCGAATCCCGAGCGGCTCGCGAGGAGATCAAATTGGCCGGACAGATAACGGCTGGTAAGCCCTTTCTTTTACAGTCTAATTTTGGTGATCAGAGGTATGCCTTACTGAATCGACTATGGAGTTCTCCAGACGCCTTTGCGAATCTTCTGAAGCGTGCCACTGTCGCTGCACAATTCTACCGAGCCCGGGAGGGGCATGCGACGAAGAAGCTGTTCTGGTCACAGTTCGCGGTGCAAGAGCACTCGACACTGCTGAACGACCAAATGGCGCAGTGGCCCGACTTGCATAAGATGTCCGGAGCGGCCATGAAGGAGTTCATACTCTGGCTGTGGCTGGCCTAACCCGTTCCGAGCATCTATTTTGGCCTAGTGTGGCGACTCATCAATGTCGTGCCCCGAATTGATGCAATCAAACGGTCAGTGTGCATAGAAGGTGCACAGAGGGCCTTCGCCTGTGTCAAGGTGCACTGGGCGAAGATGAAGGCCGGCGTTATCACGGTGGAGGGTCCTCCAGAAAGCAAGGACTACCGCATGTCGAAGCGATATTTAGACGACATCCTAGAGGGTGCTCGCTTGAGAGAGGGTCAATGCTCAAAGGACATTATATTCGAATGAATGTATACAAACGACCTGGACGTGTTTATTGTTGGGGAACGCGGTAATTTCAAAAAAAAACCCTACGATCACGCAAGATCTATCTAGGTGATGCATAGCAACGAGAGGGGAGACTGTGTCCACATACCCTCGTAGACCGAAAGCAGAAGCGTTATGACAACACAGTTGATCTAGTCGTACGTCTTCACGATCGAACTGATCTTAGTACCGAACATACGGCACTTCCGCGATCAGCACACGTTCAGCTCGGGGATGCCGCTTGTACTCTTGATCCAATTGAGGCTGAGGGAGAGTTTTGTCAGCACGACAGCGTGGTGACGGTGATGATGAAGTTACCGGCGCAGGGCTTCGCCTAAGCACTATGATGATATGACCGAGGTGTGTAACTGTAAAGGGGGGCATCGCACACGGCTAAAAAATGTCAACTTGTGTGTCTATGGGTTGCCCCTTCCCCCGTATATAAAGTAGTGGAGGATTGGGGAGGGCCGACCCTCTATGGCGCGCCCTGGAGGAGTCCTACTCCCATCGGGAGTAGGATCCCCTCTTCCCTAGTTGGACTAGGAGAGAAGGAAGGGGGAGAGAGGGAGGAAGGAAAGGGGGGCCCACCCAATTCAGATTGGACTTGAGGGGGGGCGCCCTCCACCTGGCCGCCTCCTCCTCTCTCCCACTATGGCCTAATAAGGCCCATATACTTCCCGGGGGGTTCCGGTAACTTCCCGGTACTCCGGTATATGCCCGAACTCACCCGGAACCATTCTGATGTCCAAACATAAGCTTCCACGAGGTGATCGAGATGGTATATTTCTTGGGCCGGTTAGCCAAGAGAGATGTGGTTAGGGAGATCGGAGATGGTGATTTATCAGTATTGTAGTAGTTTCATATTATGCTTAGGAGTTGCTGTTATATCATGGTAGTTGTTAATTTAATTAACCTGCTTAATGCTATGTTGTTGTTTTGCCTTGATGTTTTTGGTTGTTGTGAGCTTGCAAGTACATTCAATGTACTGACCTAGCGTGTCATGCCAGATTGTAGGTGATGTCGTGATTGCTTGATTGCTTGTCTTGGTTTCCATTCGTGTGAGCTAGATCATGTCCCAACCAGAGTCCCTGCGGAGTTGAGTTCACAACCTTCGTCGTTGTTCCGCTGCTAGAAGATTTCCGCTTCTTCGAGTTGTTCTGCTGCTAGCATAGAGCAAGTGTAGTATCACAGGCGTAGTGTCGCCGTGTTGATGTGATTCTTTGTAATATCAGACCCGTGTATTATTATTCTTGTAATAAGAGCTGATTTGTTCTATGTCAAGCAGTGCCGATACCAAGCCTGTGGCACCCCGACTCAGAGAAACTAGAACGCCCCGTATTCCAGCCCAGAGATCGAGGAGAAGTCTTCTGGAATAAGACACTGCTTAGCCTAGAACAAACCAGCTTTCTATTATTACATGAATATGAAAACAAGGTCTCCGATATTACAATGAATAACATCGGCACGGTGACACTACGCCATCCTTAGTTGCTCTATGCAAGCAGCAGAACAACTCGAAGCAGCGGAATAACTCTAGCAGCGGAACAACGACGACGGTGGTGAACTCCACTCCGCAGGGACTCTGGCTGGAATGCTTATCCTAGCTCGCACGAACGGAAATCACGACAAGCAAGCCATCAAATCTGGCATGACCTGCAAACTGGCATGGCACGCTAGGTTAGTACATTGAATGTACTTGCAAGCTCACAATAACCAGAAGCATTCAAGATAGACAACAGCATGGCAATTACAGGTTAAACAGGAATTAACATGAGATCATCAGAATAACATGGCATGACCAACATAATCATGATACAGCTAGAACAATATGAGCATGACGATACTAGCATGCAACATGATGCCACTATATGCGCCACTTATTCTGCTTGGGCTACCTCGTAACCAACACATGCATCACTTACCAACCCCGGACATCACACAATCATCTCAGGATCAAATCAAGCTTGGTATGAACAATATTGTATTGATCATTAAATGACCACAAGGAGCTAGATCTTTGCCCACGATTCTCGCACAACATCACAAATATCCAACAACTCGGTATCCTCGATACCACGGTGATCCTTACTGCGATGACAACCATGACCAACACTTGGCCTCAAACCATGATCCCTACAGCGATCACAACAACAACCAATATTTGGCCCGTGATCCTTACGGCGATCACAACCACGATCAATATTTTGGCCCGTGATCCTTACGGCGATCACAACCACGACCAATACTTGGCTCGTGATCCTTACGGCGATCACAACCATGGGTTGTCATTAATCAAGTTATTCTTATTACTTATGACTCACGGTGTGACCTACTTTCGAACTGGGCCCTTATCCACGGGCATGGATATCGATAGATTTAATATACGCTCTGCAGAGGTTAGTACACTGTACCCACACTACGGAACCCATGGCCTCGCACTCCCATTCGAGTGGACCAACGGCGTTCCGACAAAACCGATCTACTGCCATGACACTCTCCCGGCCACTCCGACTCACTCCCCTCTGGGCTAAGTCATGGGTGGACCCGTGTCTACCATAAGAAACAACGACCATCGTCGTGGCCCGATCCACACTGGGACCCGCCGGCTATAACAAATACGGGCACACAAGGCTTATGTCCGCCTACCTGATCAGGGTAGTGCGCGCCCATAACCTTCCCTAGTTGGAGGCATCGGCGAGAGGCACAACAATAGACTCAGTTAGGGCCGTCCCATACGGGCAAGCGTGGTTGCACTGGTCAGCTCGATTCAGCGGCACCATGACTCAGCCAACAGTTGTTCAAGTTCAATTTAATCTGGTTAAACTTGAATGCAAATATGCTGAGCCATGATAAAATAACATGATGCCAATTACAATGCATGAACATGATATCAACATAATCATGACGGTATCACATAACTATCCACCATATCAACAATGAGTCATATCCACTAGCCTGGCATACTGACTAGCATGAACATCACCAGTACATCAACATGTACTACTAGCAAGCATAAATATATGAAAGGAAATACTAGCAGGTAGAACATGATAACAGAGTACAAGACAACATAGCACAAAAGTGAACATGCGAATTTAAACATCACCGGAACAACGATAACCATCTTTTCAACAAGCAAACATTTAATAAAGATTCAAGTTGAAAACCATGGCTACTACATGATTATCATGCAAGTGGGTATTGTGGCTTGCCTGGGGTGGAAGAAATCACCGGGGAGAAGTGCGAGAAACTCGCGAAACGAATCGCCGGAAAACGTTCTCTCTCGGAGGGGGCTGAATAAGGGCAAGGGCATAATGGTCATTTTCATAGTGTCAAACCATAGTGAAAGTGACACCAACGGAACAGGCTCGACGAAGCGAAGAAGTGGGCTTTGGATTCATCTCATTTGGAGTTACGGATAAAAAAGTTATGCAGGGTTGAAGTTCAGGGACTTTTCTGTAAAATTTTCATCACAAACAAGTCCCTGAGTGGATAAGGCAGAAACGCAAAGTTAGAAATACGCTTTCGGTCAGCGAAAACGTAAAAAGGAATTACGCTTTCACTTATCTGACGTGGCCGGGGATGGTTAACGCAGGGCCGGCTCCGTCTCGCTGCCAGGTGGGGTCGGGGCTGGGCGGGTCCCGCGGGGCAGGGCCCGTCACTTAACCACGTGGCCACCGGGGTCAACACCCTGTGCGGCTGACAAGCGGTGCCCGCGGCCAGCTGGCAGGGCGGCTGGGTCGTCTTCTTCTCCATCTCGCTCGCCCGCGAGGCAGAGGTAGGCCGTCGGCGTCGGGCAGCGATTGCCGGCACCACAAATGGCCTCCGGCGACGCTCCGCCTACCGACGAGCTCAGCACGGAGAGTTGCGTCGGCCTGAGCCAGTGGCACACGCCGAAGAGGATGGAGTCGGGCAGGGCTTGCGCAGTGGCGGACGGCGAATATGGAAGGAGTCGGGGACGAGGCCACCGATGGTTTGGCGGTGAGAAAAGAGGGCTAGGAGGCTCGTCGGACTACGGGGGATCTCCTGGGGGTGGTAGAACGGAGGGGAAGGGCTCGGCTTGCCTGAATCGAGGAGGGGCAGAGGCGGCGGCCATGGTGGCAAGGGCAGGCTCGGGAGCTCTTGGAGCTCGAGCGAGTGGACGGGGAGGGAGCTGGGAGTGAGGCGAGGCTCGAGGTGAGCTTGGACGAGGCCGGGGATGGCTATATATAGCCGGGTGAGAGGGAGGGGCTCGGGTGCCGCCGTGCACATCCGGCCGATGCTCTGGCGAGGCCAGCGAGCATGGGAGGGCACGGGGAAGCGACGAGCGAGAGAGTGGACGAGCCGCAGAGGTCACGGAGTCGAGGGGAGCAGAGGAAGAGGTCGAAACGAGCTCGGAGCCAAATGGAGCACAATGCTCCCATGGGCGTTCGGTGGCGAGCGTCGGTGAGCGTCGGTGAGGAAACGGACGGAGGGGGAGAGAGGTCCAGGAGGACGGCGATGACGTGGGATATCTACTGGACATCTTCACAAGCGCGAAGCCGACGAGAGGGGAAGGGGCCCGAGCAAGAAACCATTCTGGGCGCGCTCATGGCACGCCAAAACGGTGGTCATCACCACCAGTGCTGACATGTCTGGGAGGCAAATAGCTGGCAAATGTTGTCTAGGGCGTAGTCCATCCAGGGGAGGTCTCAACTACGGTGGTAACTTGGTTAAACAGGCTCTGGTTAAATAGAAATCACCCTCAAAAGTTTACTGCAGTAAACTTGGGTGAGCACTGGTGACCAACGGGAAGGGTTTTCGGAGCAATGGAGTTGTCTGCGAGGTTCAGGTAAATAAGGACTTTCATCCTGGTAAGTTTGAGGAGATTTGGATAAAGATTTAATGTAATTGCTTCACAACTGCATATTTGGTCCAATAACTAGATCATGATAGTGCACTCACATGGAGTGTGAATTAGGGCTAACATTGAGCAAAGCTTGATCATTTGGACAAATGAAGATGTTGTAAAAAGCTCATGCCAAATGGACAAGCCAAAATGGCACTTGCTTCACAAACATCATTTCTATCCAAAAACATGAAATACTTTTGGTGATCAAATGGCTCAATGAAATGATGCCAAAATGGGTGGAGAGATGTTTTATGAGTATAAGAATGATCTGGTAATTTATCAGGATTTTTGTAGCAATATAAAATGCACTTGCTTCACAACCTGAAAATATTGCCAGAATCAAAGATTTGCTCCTGTGCTCAAATAGATAATTGGATGGGGCTGCAAATGGGTGTAGTGGGTCAATATGAGCACATTAATGAGTTTCCAAAAGCTCAACCTATTTGGATACTCCTAGCTAGCACTTCCTTCACAAAGCCTTATATCTAACAAAAACTTTGGAAATTCACTGAGGAAGGTTGGCTAAGCAAATAAATTTCAACTTGTGCATGAGGCAATTATTTCGACATATAAACATGCCCAAAAAGGTTGGGAGCCACTAGGAGAAATATAAAGGACACTTCCTTCACAAAGTGCCATTCAGGGCAGAATAGAAAAAGGAATATTGGAGAATTATTTTTGAACTGGCCAAGGCAATGTTTGGGCATATTTGAGCTATATATGACCCAAAGGAATTATGAGAATTATTTCAGAATTTTTGGATGGACAGAAATATAGGTTGCTTCACAACCTAGAGCATATAGGGTTATTCCTTTAATAAAAAAGGAACTTTCCCTAGAAAAATAAATTAGGGTTTGGTCAAGGAGTGAAGGGACATGATCTTGGCAAGGTTTTGAGAATGATGAGCCACTTGGGAGGGGGAATGAGGATGATTTCCCAGGTGGCAAGGCCACATAACCACTCCAAAAAAACAGAGCAAAAGCCAAATAAATCAAAAGAAAAATAAAAGGGCCAAAATCCAGGCTGTTAGGATTTTGGACCTTTTCTTTTTCTTCTGATTTATTTTGTTTTTGCTCTGTTTTTCTTTTGGAGTGGTTCTGTGGCCTTGTCACCTGGGAAATCATCCTCATTCCTCCTCCCAAGTGGCTCATCATTCTCAAAACCTTGCCAAGATCATGTCACTTCACTCCTTGACCAAACCCTAAACTCTTTTTCTAGGGAATATTCCTTTTCATTAAAGGAATAACCCTATCTACCCTAGGTTGTGAAGCCACCTATATTTCTGTCCATCCAAAAAAATCCCCAAATAATTCTCATAATTCCTTTGGGTCATATATAGCTCAAATATGCCCAAACATTGCCTTGGCCAGTTCAAAAATAATTCCCCAATATATCTTTTTCTATTCTGCCTTGAATGGCACTTTGTGAAGGAAGTGTCATTTATATTTCTCCTAGTGACTCCCAACCTTTTTGGGCATGATTATATGTCCAAATAATTGCCCCATGCACAAGTTCAAATTTATTTGCCTATCCAATCTTCCTCAGTGAATTTTCAAAGTTTCTGTCAAACAGAAAGCTTTGTGAAGGAAGTACTAGCTAGGAGTATCCAAATGAGTTGAAATTTTTCACACTCCTTATTGTGCTCATATTAAACCCCTCCACCCATTTTCAGCCCCATCCAATCACCTATGTGAGCACAGGAGTAAATCTTTGGTTCTGGCAATATTTTCAAGTTGTTAAGCAAGTATATTTTATATTGCTTCAAAAATCCTGATAAATTACCAGATCATCCTTATACCCATAAAACTTCTCTCCACCCAATTTGGCATCATTTCATCAATCCATTTGACCACCAAAATTATTCCAAGTTTCTGTCCAGAGGAGATGTTTGTGAAGCAAGTACCAGTTTAGCTTTGCCAAATGGTATGAGACTTTTTGAGCATCTTCATAAGACCAAATGACTCTTCTTTGCCCAATTTGAGCTCAAGTTGACACTCCATGTGAGTGAAACATCATGATCTAGTTTCTAGACCATTTTGCTCAATTGTGAAGCAACTGCAGTAAATCTTGATCCATTTCTCCTCAAACTTACCAGGATGAAAGTCCTTCTTTACCTCAACCTCGCAGACAACTCCATTTCTCCCAAAACCCTTCCTGTTGACCACCAGTGCTCACCCAAGTTTACTGCAGTAAAGTTCAGAGGGTGATAACCATTTAACCGTAGCAGTTGAAACCACCCATCGAAGGACTTACCACTAGACAACATCGGACATCCATTTGGCTCTTCTTGATGCCAGTCTACGCGGTGACCACTGCTTTGGCATGCAATGGTCGCACCAAGAATGGCTTCTTACTCGGGCCCCTCCCCCTCTCGTCGGCTTCGCGCTCGTGAGGATGTCTAGTAGATAGCCCGCATCGTCGCTGTCCCCCTGGACCTCTCTCCCCCTCCGTCCGCTTCCTCGTCGGCGCTCGTCGCCGAGCGCCCACGAGAGCATAGTGCACCAACAGTCATTTTCCTCCTCGGCCGCATCCTCCCTGCGCTCCCTTGGCCTTCTCCTCCCCGTGAGACTCCCTCTGTGCCTCCTACATCATCTACCTCCAAGCTCGTGAGTGTGGGCACGCGTCCGCGGCGCGGGACACGCATCCGCGGCGGTGCTAGCTCGGCCACCTCGCCCCACGGCTATATAAGCCCACCCCGAGACCTCTCAACCTCACCACTGGCCTCGCCTCTCTCCCAGCTCCCTCCCCGTCCACTCACTCAAGCTCCAGGAGCTCTCTGTGCCCCCATCACCGCCATGGCTGCCGCGGTGCTCCGGCTAAATTCAGATGAGCCGAGCCCCCTCACTCCATTCTGCCGCCATCTTCCTCTTCCCCACTCCTCGGGGCACCTCTTCCACCCCTCGCCCACTCGCCGGAGTAGCAGAAGCCTCCATCTTCAACTCCAATCGCCGCCGGAGCCGTCTCTGTTCCCCTCTCCTCGCGGTCGTCCCGCCCCTCCCCGGTGCTAGCTGACCTTGGGGACGGGTGCGGCCGGTCCTCTCGAGCGCGCGGGTGGCCTCCGTTTGGCCGGAGGTGGCCAGAGTTGCCAGGGCCGGCATCGGCCGCACCACTGCCTCGCCCCTCCCCTGCTCCCGTCGGGGAAAGAAGAAGGAGGAGCGGGAGGAGGGCGTTGACCGTGCTTGCACCCCGCGGCCCCAGGCGTCAGCGACCTAGAGGCCGGCCCCATCCCCGATGATGTGGCTAAGTGGAGACGTAATTGGGCAAGTACGTTTTCACCTATCAAAAGCGTATTTCCAATTTTGCGCCTCTGCCTTATCCACTCAGGGACCCGTCTGTGAATATAATTTTTATAGAAAAGTCTCTAAACTTAAACCCTCCATAACTTTTTATCCGTAACTCCAAATAAGGTGAAACCAACGCTCACTTCTTCGTTTCGTCGAGCCCGTTCTGTTGGTTTCATTTTCACTTTGGTTTACTACTGTGAAAATAACCATTTTGCCCCTGTCCTTAATCAACCCCCTCCGAGAGACAACATTTTCCAGCGATTCGTTCCGCGAGTTTCTCGCACTTTCTCCCGGTGATTTCTTCATCCCCAGGCAAGCCACAATACCCACTTGCATGATAGTCATACAGTAGCCATGGTTTTCAACTTGAGTCTTTATTAAATGTTTGCTTGTTGAAAAGATGGTTATCATTGTTCTGGTGATGTTTAAATTTGCATGTTCACTTTTGTGCTATGTTATCTTGTACTCTGTTATCATGTTATACCTGCTAGTATTTCCTTTCATATGTTTATGCTTGCTAGTAGTACATGTTGATGTTGGTGATGTTCATGCTAGTCAGTATGCCATGCTCAGTGGATATGATTCATCGTTGATATGGTCGATAGTTATGTGATACCGTCGTGATTATGTTGATATCATGTTCATGCATTGTAATTGGCATCATGTTATTTTATCATGCCTCAGCATATTTGCATTCAAGTTTAACCAGATTAAATTGAACTTGAACAACTGTTGGCTGAGTCATGGTGCCGCTGAATCGAGCTAACCAGTGCAACCAAGCTTGCCGGTATGGGACGGCCCTAACTGGGTCTATTGTCGTGCCTCTCGCCGGTGCCTCCAACTAGGGAAGGTTATGGGCGTGTTGTACCCTGGCCCGGTATGCAGGCATAACCTTGTGAGCCCATTGTTAAGTTTTTGCGTGCAAATCCCTGTGTGGGACGGGCCACGATGCTGGTCATTGTGTCTTGTGGTAGACACAGGGCCACCCATGACTTAGCCCAGAGGGGAGTGAGTCGGAGTGGCCGGGAGAGTGTCATGGCAGTAGATCGGTTTTGTCGGAACACCGTTGGTACACCCGAATGGGAGTGCAAGGCCATGGGTTCTGTAGTGTGGGTAAAGTGTACTAACCTCTGCAGAGTGTATATTAAATCTATCGATAGCCGCACCCGCAGATAAGCGCCCACTCGGAAATAGGTCACATCATGAGTCAACAGTAATAAGAATAACTTGATTAATGATAACCCGTGGTTTAGATCGCCATAAGGATCATGGGCCAAGTATTGGTCATGGTTGTGATCGACGTAAGGATCACGGGCCAAGTATTGGTCATGGTTGTGATCGCCGTAAGGATCACGGGCCAAGTATTGGTCGTGGTTGTGATCGCCGTAAGGATCACGGGCCAAAATATTGGTCGTGGTTGTGATCGCCGTAAGGATCACAGGCCAAAATATGGTCATGGTTGTGATCGCCGTAAGGATCACGGGCCAAACTTTGGTCGTGGTTGTGATCGCCGTAAGGATCACGGTTTGCGACCAAGTCTTGGTCATGGTTGTGATCGCCGTAAGGATCACCGTGGTATCGAGGATACCGAGATCTTGTATATCTGTGATGTTGTGCGAGAACCGTGGGTAAAGATCAAGCTACTTGTGGTCATTTAATGATCGCTATGGTATTGTTCATACCAAGCTTGATTTGATCCTGAGATGATCGTGTGATGTCCGAGGTTCGTAAGTGATGCATGTGACAGTTACCAGGTAACCCGAGCAGAATAAGTGGTGCATATAGGTTCATCATGTTGCATGCTAGTATTGTCGGATTAATATGCTCATATTTTTCTAGTTGTATCATGTTTATGTTGTTCATGCCATGTTATTCTGATGATCTCATGTTAATTCTTGTTTAACCTGTAATTGCCATGTTGTTGTCTGTCTTGAATGCTTCTGGTTATCGTGAGCTTGCAAGTACATTCAATGTACTGACCTGGCGTGTCATGCCAGTTTGCAGGTCCTGTCGAATTTGATTGCTTGCTTGTCATGGTTTCCATTCGTGTGAGCTAGGATAATCATTCCAGCCAGAGTCCCTACGGAGTGGAGTTCACCACCGTCGTCGTTGTTCTGCTGCTAGAGTTTTTCCACTGCTTCGAGTTGTTCTGCTGCTTGCATAGAGCAAATGAGGATGGCGTATTGTCACCGTGCCAATCTTATTCATTGTAACCTCAGACCCTTGTATTCATATTCGTGTAATAAGAGCAAGCTGGTTTGTTCTATGTCAAGCAATGTCGTATTGCAGAAGACTTCTCCTCCATCTCTGGGCTGGAATATGGGGCGCTCTGGTTTTCTCTGAGCCGGGGTGCCACAGGCTTGGTATCTTCACCCAAGAGATTCTACTCCTTCGCAAACCACCCCTTCATCTCTGGATCATCTCAAAATATCACTTGGAATATTTTTCTTAAATGAAAAATATTCATTTTGCCCTCCAAAACCATAGCTAGCCCTTTGTGCTCCAAAGCAACCCTAATTTTTCTTGCCACTAAAATCCTGAGAAAAATCCCAATTATTCTTTGAACCCTAGGGCACCTTTCTGAGCAAAAATATTTCATCACTCTTCGGAATATTTTGGCTACAGAAAATATTTTCATTTCTGGACAGAAAAGGTAGTTTCTACAGCAACTGCCATTTTACTAGCTCCATTGTAGCTGGTTTTTCTTGTGCCTCTTTACCTTAGTAAGTGGTGGCTAGCCTCAAAAGCTCAGCCCTCAACTCCTAGTGGTTTGACCACAGTAGACCTCCAAAGTTACTGTCCAGAAACTTACTTGGAGTACAAATTCATTTCTACTGCACCTGGAACCAAACCCAACTGTAGTAACACTCAAAACTACCAAGGACTACACATAATGATGAAGTTAGCGCTTAGGTTGGCCTGATGTCATAGTTCACACGGTGACCGCATTCGTCTAGGCGTGCTAGCATGCAAAACACGGGCTCTGAGTGCCAAAGCGCTCTATTGCGCGCGTGCTCTTTCCCCAGCCTGCCCAAGCGTGCCAAACCGCGCCACCATCTCCGTCTCCACTCCCTTAACTCCTCCCTGGCACTCCCTGACGCCGGAGCTCGCCGCAGCGGGCACGAGCATGGTCCGGCCAACGACATAGTGCATGGTGCACTGTGCTCGTCGTCTTCCCCCTCGGCCCTGTGCTCGTCCGCACTCGCCAATAGTTCCCGCGTGAACTTCATCCTCTTCCCCCTCTCTCAATGGCGCCGTTCGTCGCCGGGCGCCGTGCACAGGTGTCCTCCAGCGGAGCCCAAACCCCCCTCGCCACTCTCCTATAAATGCGGCCACCCCTAGCCTCCTCGAGCACCCGCAACCACTCCCACACTCACCGCAAGCTAGTAGAAAGCCGCAGCCCGGCCGGGCAGGCCACGGGCTGCCGTCCCCGAGCTTGAGCTTGCCAGCGATCCCCTCGGGTCGTCCCCGCAGCTCCAGCCCCTTCCAGGCTAGGGCAACCCTGCCAGGGCCTCCGCCACTCTTCGGTGAAGCTGTTCCGCCTGTTGGAGCCCCTGGAGCCGCCCCTAGCCGCCGTCATCTTCGTCTCCGGCGACCGCTGCCCTCTGCCTCCACCGGAGAGGCTGTTTCCGACGCTGTTTGACCACCCCTAGCCACACTACGGTTACGGGCAGGTGCGCCATCATCTTCTCCTTCGATCCCCCCCCTCTCGTTTGGTCCCAAGATCCCTCACCGCCGGCGTGCGCTCCGGTGAAGCTCCGCCACTCTTTGTTTCCCTCTCCCCCTCCTTCTCACCTGACTAGCGGGGCCCGCTAGTCAACCACTCTGTACGCGCGCGAAGCGGTACGAGTGGTGGCGCCCTTGGCTTTTACGCCTTCGATGTCACCCCCGCAGTCTGTTTTATTTTTAATTCAAATTCATTTAAATCCAGAGAGCTTCAAATAGCCACAACTTTTTATCTATAAGCCAAATGCATTGATTCTTTTTGCATTGTGTTCTTTGTCCAAAAATCTAGCAGCACACCAAAGATAGGATTTTTCCCTGCTGCCTAGATTTTCTGGTGAATTTCAGTAGGTTTCTTGATGTTTTCTTTTTGTTGTTTTATTTATTTTCAGAAGAGTAGGCTTGCCTTGAGGATCACCATGAGGCTTGTGAACCTCATCTGCACTAAAGCAAGCCACAACAACATTTTCATAGTGCCACTTCAATATTTGTGATTTTCCTACTTGAACTTATGATTATTCATGCATTTAAATTATTAATATGATAATTATATTCTGTTAGATGCTTGTTATATTAAATATGCTTGATTTACAGAAAGTTTGAAGTGAATCAAGTTGATAAGCTAACAAGGATTTAGTTATGAGTAATGATAAGATAATATGGTTATGGAGATAAATAATTAGTGAAATTATTTTTGCATGATGAAAAATGATGAGTTTGCTAGAAAAGATTCTGGTTTAAGTGAGGTTTTATCATAACCAGAGGAGTATCATGAGTTGATGATTGCTCCATGAGAGCGTAGTTGACTTAGTTATTTTCATTGATATGTGATGCATATGTTGGTGATTCATGTCATGGCATTATGACACCGGTTACTTTAACTTTAAGTTGAACCTGATAATAACTCAACTTGGATATGTTATTGACCGGGTCATGGTGCCGCTGAAATGAGTCTTTCCCAGTGCAACCACATTTGCCGGTATGGGACGGCCTTAATTCGTTTCATTGTCGTGCCTCTGGTCGGTGCCTCCATCTAGGGAAGGTTATGGGCGTGCTGTACTCTGGCCCGGTAAGCAGGCATAACCTTGTGAGCCCGTTGTTAAGCTTTTGGTACCAGGTCCCAGAGTGGACCGTGGCCAAGACGGTGGTCGATGTGTCTTGAGGTAGACACGGGGCCACCCAAGACTAGCCCAATGGGGATTGAGTCGGAGTGGCCGGGAGAGTGTCATGGCAATGAAGTGGTTTCATCGGAATGTCGTTGGTCCACCCGAATGGGAGTGCGAGGCCATGGGTTCATTAGTGTGGGTCCAGTGCGCTACCTCTGCAGAGTGTTAATCTATCGATAGCCAAGTCCACAGTTACGGACACGCTCGAAAGTAGGGTACACCATGGGTCAACACTTAATAAATTTGCACAATAAGTATGCACTGAGGTGATGGCAGAAAGGTCATCATGTTGAGTTGGACCAGGTGTGGTCGTGGTTGTGATCGCCGTAAGGATCACGGCCATTTATTGGTCGGGTTGTGATCCCCATAAGGATCACGAGCCATTTATTGGTCGGGTTGTGATCACCGTAAGGATCACGGGCCATTTATTGGTCGGGTCGTGATTGCCGTAAGGATCACAGGCCATTTATTGGTCGGGTTGCGATCGTCGTAAGGATCACGGGCCATTTATTGGTCGTGGTTGGGATCGTCGTAAGGATCACGGGCCATTTATTGGTCGTGGTTGTGATCGCGGTAAGGATCACGGGCCATTTATTGGTCATGGTTGCGATCACCATAAGGATCACGGTTTGGTTTTGATCACGAGGTGATCGAGATCGTATATTGCTTGGACGGTTAGCCAAGAGAGATATGGTTATGGAGATCGGAGATGGTGATTTATCAGTATTGTAGTAGTTTCATATTATGCTTAGGAGTTGCTATTATATCATGGTAGCTGTTAATTTAATTAACCTGCTTAATGCTATGTTGTTGTCTTGCCTTGATGATTTTGGTTGTTGTGAGCTTGCAAGTATATTCAATGTACTGACCTGGCGTGTCATGCCAGATTGCAGGTGACGTCGTGATTGCTTGATTGCTTGTCGTGGTTTCCGTTCGTGTGAGCTAGATCGTGTCCCAGCCAGAGTCCCCGCGGAGTGGAGTTCACCACCTTCGTCGTTGTTCTGTTGCTATAAGATTTCCGCATCTACAAGTTGTTCTGCTGCTAACATGGAGCAAGTCGATCCGCATGGAACAGGGGGCCTTTGCACGTCAGCCCAGGATAACACCTGACGCATGAAAGGTCCATGATACAACATTCCAGGTACAAGAATATTCATCAAATACATGTGTATATGATTACATCAGTGATGAATATAATCTTCTGGCATAGCCCTAAGACTATTTACATGACAGCGGAAGTTTTTTTAAATGGCGGCGGAAGTCTTGGTTGCATATCACTCTGGCTGGGCTCCACAACTCACAGGACTGGCAAGATTATGGCCTAGCATGACAGAACAACGAAAAATTCGGGCACGACCTACAAAACTGGCATGACACGCCAGGTTAGTACATTGAATGTACTTGCAAGACAACCAAATACATAGCATCCAAACAAGCAGAAGACAAAGCAGGAACCAAGCGTATGCAACAACCTATTGCATATCAGAAACTAAGCATGGCATGATGTCAACCAAAGACATAAATTAAACTAACATCATGGCATCTACTAGCATGGAAACAACATAGTATATCAAATTTACTTCTAATGTGGCAGCGGCAAAACATGGCCTAGCATAGCATCTTGATCATAACATGGCATATCAAAACATGGCATAAGCTCAATCAAAATATGGCATGGCATCATGAAACTATGCTGAAACTAAACTACCAATCTCAATGCAGACATAACAGGTTAACTGTATGCAACCATCTCATGTTCTACCATGGTTCTTTAAATGCAAACATATCACTCATGCAATGCAACCAAACTTGTGCACTGAGTCCCTCGGACTCTCTTACCAACGGTGATCACTACTAAATCACAAACATGCCAACCTAGAGACATCTCGTGATCCTTACGGCGATCACAATCATGACCATTATTTGGTCTCAGACCGTAATCCTTACGGCGATCACAACCACGACCAATAACTGGCCCATGATCCTTACGGCGATCACAACCATGACCAATACTTGGCCCGTGATCCTTACGACGATCACAACCACGACCAATACTTGGCCCGTGATCCTTATAGCGATCACAACCACGACCAATAACTGGCCCGTGATCCTTACGGCGATCACAACCACGACCAGTACTTGGCCCGTGATCCTTATGGCGATCACAACCACATTAATCAGCTTAATTATTTCTAGTTTATCCTCCATTTCGACCAAGACCCGATAGTGTGACCTACTACGAACTTGTGCCCATGACCAAGGACGCGGCTATCGATAGTTTAAATACACTCTGCAGAGGTAGCGCACTGTACCCACACCACGGAACCCATGGCCTCGTCATCCCATTCGGGTGGACCAACGGCATTCCGACGAAACCGATCTACTGTCATGACACTCTCCCTGCCACTCCGACTCACTCCCCTCTGGGCTAAGTCATGGGTGGCCCTGTGTCTACCTCAAGACACAACGACCACCATCGTGGCCACGATCCACACTGGGACCCAGTACCAAAACTTATCAACAGGCTCACAAGGCTTATGTCCGCCTACCTGATTAGGGTAGCGCGGGCCCATAACCTTCCCTAGTTGGAGGCACCGACCAGAGGCACGACAATAGATCGCATTAAGGCCGTCCGATACCGGCAAATGTGGCTGCACTGAAAAAGTTTGATTTGGCGGCACTATGACTCGATCCCATCGATGACGGAGGAGGTTTGTTATTATTAAGTCATTTTATTTCCTTCTCCATCATCATGAACATGAATGCAATGAGCATACATCATACAAATGCTTTAACAAAACATAAAGCTTCTCAAGTGAACAACTACGGCATAAAGAATATGACAATACCAAGTACTAGCATAGCAACGGTGCATTACAGTCATCATAGCACTTTATAACAATGACAAGAAAATAAAGTAGAGTAGTGACATGGCATTTTCAATAACAACATTCTAACTATCATGGCAAGAGATATCATGAACACACAAGCATACATGATAAGCATAATGAAATGACTGCAATGAAATGATAAGAAACCAATGCAACTACACACACACAAGGTGCAAGCAAAGTCAACATGCAAGTTTGGGGCTCATGATAAAAGGTTGGCTTGCTTGGGCGTCGACAAATACTCCGAGAAGAAGTGAGAAACGACCGCGGATTTTTTTCCCGGAAATAGTTCTCTCTCGGAGGGCGCTGTTTACGGACAAGGGTGCTACGTCTTGAGCTTGTGTTGGTTTTCCTTGAAGAGGAAAGGGTGATGCAGCAAAGTAGCGTAAGTATTTCCCACAGTTTTTGAGAACCAAGGTATCAATCCAGTAGGAGGCTCCTCAAAAGTCCCACGCACCTACACAAACAAACAAAGAACTCGCAACCAACGCAATAAAGGGGTTGTTAATCCCTTCACAACCACTTGCGAAAGTGAGATCTGATAGATATAGTGTGATAAGATAAATATATTTTTGGTATTTTATAATATAGATGCAAAAAGTAAAGATGCAAATAAAAGTAGATTGAAAGCTTATATGATAAAAGATAGACCCAGGGGTCATAGGTTTCACTAGTGGCTTCTCTCAAGATAGCATAAGTATTACGGTGGGTGAACAAATTACTGTCGAGCAATTGATAGAAAAGCGAATAATTATGAGATTATCTAGGCATGATCATGTATATAGGCACACATCCGCAACAAGTAGACCGACTCCTGCCTGCATCTACTACTATTACTCCACACATCGACCGACTCCTGCCTGCATCTAGAGTATTAAGTTCATAAAGAACAGAGTAACGCATTAAGAAAGATGACATGATGTAGAGGGATAAACTCAAGCAATATGATATAAACCCCATCTTTTTATCCTCTGTGGCAACAATACAATACGTGCCTTGCTCCCCCTGCTGTCACTGGGAAAGGACACCGCAAGATTGAACCCAAAGCGAAGCACTTCTCCCATGGCAAGAAAGATCAATCTAGTAGGCCAAACCAAACTAATAATTCGAAGAGACTTGCAAAGATAACTCAATCATACATAAAAGAATTCAGAGAAGATTCAAATATTATTCATAGATAAACTTGTTCATAAACCCACAATTCATCGGATATCGACAAACACACCGCAAAAAGAGTTTACATTGAATAGATCTCCACAAGAGAGGAGGAGAACATTGTATTGAGATCCAAAAAGAGAGAAGAAGCCATCTAGCTAATAACTATGGACCTGAAGGTCTGTGTTAAACTACTCACAACTCATCGGAGGGGCTATGGTGTTGATGTAGAAGCCCTCCATGGTCGATTCCCCCTCTGACGGAGCGCCGGCGAAGGCTCCAAGATGGGATCTCGCGGATACAGAAGGTTACGGTGGTGTAAATTGTGTTTCATTGGCTCCCTGGATGTTTTCAGGGTACGTAGGTATATATAGGAGGAAGGAGTACGTCGGTGGCCGCCTGTGGGGCCCAGGAGATAGGGGCGTGCCCAGACGGGGTGGGCGCGCCCTCCTATCTCCTGGACGCCTTGCAAGCTTCTTTACTTGCACTCCAAGTTCTCCGGATCACATTGGTTCCAAAAATCACGCTCCCGAAGGTTTCATTCCATTTGGACTCCGTTTGATATTCCTTTTTAAGAAATACTGGAATAGGCAAAAAAACAGCAATACAGGTTGGGCCTCCAGTTAGTAGGTTAGTCCCAAAAATGATATAAATGTGTAAAATAAAGCCCATAAACATCAAAAGGGGTAATATAATAGCATGGAACAATCAATAATTATAGATACGTTGAAGACGTATCAAGCATCCCCAAGCTTAATTCCTGCTCGTCGTCGAGTAGGTAAATGATAAAAACCGAATTTTTGATGTGGAATGCTACCTAGCATAATTCTCAATGTAATTTTATTTATTGTGGCATGAATGTTCAGATCCAAATGATTCAAAAATAAAAGTTCATATTGATAAAAGAAATAGTAACACTTCAAGCATACTAATCAAAGCAATCATGTCTTCTCAAAATAACATGGCTAAAGAAAGTTCATCCCTACAAAATCATATAGTTAGCCTATGCTTCATTTTCGTCACACAAAGATGTTCCCAACTTCTATACCCCCGATGACAAGCCAATCAATTGTTTCGTACTTAAATAATCTCAAACATTTTCAACCTTCACGCAATACATGAGCATGAGCCATGGATATAGCACTGTGTGTGGAATAGAATATGATGATGGGGACTGTGTGGAGAAGACAAAAAAGGAGAAAGTCTCACATTGACGAGGATAATCAACGGGCTATGGATATGCCCATCAATTGATGTCAACATGAGGAGTATGGATTGCCATGCAACAGATGCACTAGAGCTATAAATGAATGCTCAATAAAAGAAAACTAGTAGGTGTGCATCCAATTTTCTTGCTCACGAAGACCTAGGGCATTTGAGGAAGCTCATCGTAGGAATATACAACCCAAGTTCTATAATGAAAAATTCCCACTAGTATATGAAAGTGACAACATATGAGACTCACTATATGAAAACATGGTGCTACTTTGAAGGACAAGATATGAGACTCACTACATGAAGAACAAGGTGCTACTTTGAAGCACAAGTGTGGAAAAAGAGATAGTAACATTGCCCTTTTTTATTTATTTTCTTTTTTCTTTTTTTTCTTTGGCCTTTCCTTTTTTTCTATTTGGGCAATGCTCTAATAATGATGATCATCACACTTTTATTTATTACAACATATGAAGTACAACTCAAAACTAGAACAAGATATGACTCTATATGAATGCCTCCGGCAGTGTACCGGGATGGTGCAATGAATCAAGAGTGACATGTATGAAAAATTATGCATGGTGTCTTTGCCACAAATACGATGCCAACTACATGATCATGCAATGGCAATATGACAAAAGTAATATATGTCATGATGATGAACGGAACGGTGGAAAGTTGCATGGCAATATATCTCGGAATGGCTATGGAAATGCCATAATAGGTAGGTATGGTGGCTGTTTTAAGGAAGATATAAGGAGGTTTATGTGTGATAGAGCGTATCGTATCACGGGGTTTGGATGCACCGGCGAAGTCTGCACCAACTCTCAAGGTGAGAAAGGGCAATGCACGGTACCGAAGAGGCTAGCAATGATGGAAAGGTAAAAGTGCGTATAATCCATCAACTCAACATTAGTCATAAGAACTCATATACTTATTGTAAAAATTTAGAAGTCATCAAAAATCAAGCACTACGCGCATGCTCCTAGAGGGGTAGATTGGTAGGAAAAGACCATCGCTCGTCCCCGACCGCCACTCATAAGGATGCACAAGCCAGGTACACTTCATGTTTCAAATTTGTTACACAACTTTAACCATACGTGCATGCTACGGGACTTGCTAACTTCAACACAAGCATTCTTTAAATTCATAATCACCCAACTAGCATGACTTTAATATCACTACCTCCATATCTCAAAACAATTATCAAGTATCAAATTGATCATAGCATCCAATTCACTTTCTATGATAGTTTTTATTATACCCAACTTGGATGCCTACCATTCTAGGACCAATTTTATAACCATATCAAATACCATGCTGTTATAAAAGACTCTAAAAATAATATAAGTGAAGCATGAGAGACTAGCAATTTCTACAAAATTAAGCCACCATCGTGCTCTAAAAGATATAAGTAAAGCACTAGAGCAAAAACTATCAAGCTCAAAAGATATAAGTGAAGCACATAGAGTATTCTAGCAAATTCTAATCAAGTAGGCTTCTACCAAAAGGTGTGTACATCAAGGATGATTGTGGTAAACTAAAAAGCAAAGACTAATATGATACACGACGCTCCAAGAAAAACGCATATCATGTGGCGAATAAAAATATAGCTCCAAGTAAAGTTACCAATGAACAAAGACAAAAGAGGGGATGCCTTCCCGGGGCATACCCAAGCTTAGGCTTTTGGCTATCCTTGAATATCTTGGGGTGCCATGGGCATCCCCAAGCTTAGGCTCTTGCCACTCCTTATTCCATAGTCTATCAAAGCTTTGCCCAAAACTTGAAAACTTCACAACACAAAACTCAACAGGAAATCTTATAAGCTCCGTTAGTGAAAGAAAACAAAACCACCACATAATGTACTGTAATGAACTCATTCTTTATTTATTTTGGTGTTAAACCTACTGTATTCCAACTTCTCTATGGTTTATAAACTATTTTACTAGCCATAGATTCATCAAAATAAGCAAACAACACACGAAAAACAGAATCTGTCAAAAACAGAACAGTCTGTAGCAATCTGTAACTAACGCAAACTTCTGGAACTCTAAAAATCCTACAAAAATAGGAAGTCCTGGAAAATTTGTCTATCGATCAGAACCAAAACGAATCAACGCAAAATCACGTTTCTATGATTTAACAAAACTAATTTCGTGTGTGCAAAGTTTCTGTTTTTCAGCAGAATCAAATTAACTATCATCATAGGTTATCCTATAGGTTCTACTTGGTACAAACACTAATTAAAAGATAAAAACACATCTAAACAGAAGGTAGATGAAAAATTTATTACTAAACAGAAACAAAAACAAAAAACACAAAGAAAATTGGGTTGCCTCCCAACTAGCGCTATCGTTTAACGCCCCTAGCTAGGCATAAAAGCGAAGATAGATCTAAGTGGTGCCATCTTTAATTTTCAGTTTTTTAGCGGAGTCATGCTCGAATCCGGGAGGTTCTTTCCGCTTCCCTTCATACTCGGAAATTTTTAGATCTAAAGAATCCAACCGCTTATTGCAAAGAGTAATCAACATATTCATGCGGTGAAGATTTCCGCTAACACTTTTAAGAGGCTCAAGAGACTTTTGTAATTTTTTTGTTACTTCGCAAATCTTTCCAAACACTTGGGTTTCTTATTGGGTAGGATGTGGTCCTCCCTTTTGAGGTAGTGTTCCCACTATTCCCTCTATAATTTCATGCGCGATATTGGGATCAATTTCAATAAAGTTTCCCTTGGCAATGCAATCCAAGAGTTGTCTATGCGTCATATTTAACCCAACATAAAAATTGCGAAGAAGAATTCTAAAGTTCACCTCTAGGGTGCACTTGCGATAAGATTCCATCATCCTATACCAAGCATCTTTTAAGTTTTCTCCTTGCCTTTGCTTGAAGTGAAGAACTTCAAACTCGGGAGACATAGGAGAGGATAAGGAACTAGACATAACGACGAGCAAACAACGGGCAAGCGAAAGAGAGAGAAAATATTGGGAAAGAAAGGGCAAATAAAACGGCAAGGGTGAAGTGGGTGAGAGGAAAACGAGAGGCAAATGGAAAATAATGTAAATGCGAGGGAGATAAGTTTGTGATGGGTACTTGGTATGTCTTGACTTGAGCGAAGACCTCCCCGGCAACGGCGCCAGAAATCCTTATTGCTACGTCTTGAGCTTGCGTTGGTTTTCCTTGAAGAGGAAAGGGTGATGCAGCAAAGTAGCGTAAGTATTTCCCTCAGTTTTTGAGAACCAAGGTATCAATCCAGTAGGAGGCTCCTCAAAAGTCCCACGCACCTACACAAATAAACAAAGAACTCGCAACCAACGCAATAAAGGGGTTGTCAATCCCTTCACGGCCACTTGCAAAAGTGAGATCTGATAGATATAGTATGATAAGATAAATATATTTTTGGTATTTTATAATATAGATGCAAAAATTAAAGATGCAAATAAAAGTAGATTGAAAGCTTGTATGATAAAAGATAGACCCGGGGGGCATAGGTTTCACTAGTGGCTTATCTCAAGATAGCATAAGTATTATGGTGGGTGAACAAATTGTTGTCGAGCAACTGATAGAAAAGCGAATAATTATGAGATTATCTAGGCATGATCATGTATATAGGCATCACGTCTGCAACAAGTAGACCGACTCCTGCCTGCATCTACTACTATTACTCCACACATCGACTGACTCCTGCCTGCATCTAGAGTATTAAGTTCATAAAGAACAGAGTAACGCATTAAGAAAGATGACATGATGTAGAGGGATAAACTCAAGCACTATGATATAAACCCCATCTTTTTATCCTTGATGGCAACAATACAATAGGTGCCTTGCTGCCCCTGCTGTCACTAGGAAAGGACACCGCAAGATTGAACACAAAGCTAAGCAATTCTCCCATGGCAAGAAAGATCAATCTAGTAGGCCAAACCAAACTGATAATTCGAAGAGACTTGCAAAGTTAACTCAATCATACATAAAAGAATTCAAAGAAGATTCAAATATTATTCATAGATAAACTTGATCATAAACCCACAATTCATCGGATCTCGACAAACACACCGCAAAAAGAGTTTACATCGAATAGATCTCCACAAGAGAGGGGGAGAACATTGTATTGAGATCCAAAAAGAGAGAAGAAGCCATCTAGCTAATAACTATGGACCCGAAGGTCTGTGGTAAACTACTCACAACTCATTGGAGGGGCTATTGTGTTGATGTAGAAGCCCTCCATGGTCGATTCCCCCTCCGGCGGAGCACCAGCGAAGGCTCCAAGATAGGATCTCGCAGATACAGAAGGTTACTATGGTGGAAATTGTGTTTCGTTGGCTCCCTGGATGTTTTCAGGGTACGTAGGTATATATAGGAGGAAGGACTACGTCGGTGGCCGCCTGTGGGGCCCAAGAGATAGGGGGCACACCCAGAGGGGGTGGGCGCGCCCTCCTATCTCCTGATCGCCTCGCAAGCTTCTTGACTTGCACTCCAAGTTCTCCGGATCACGTTCGTTCCAAAAATCACGCTCCCAAAGGTTTCATTCCGTTTGGACTCCGTTTGATATTCCTTTTCTTCGAAATACTGAAATAGGCAAAAAAACAGCAATACGGGCTGGGCCTCCGGTTAGTAGGTTAGTCCCAAAAATGATATAAATATGTAAAATAAAGCCCATAAACATCCAAAAGGGGTAATATAATAGCATGGAACAATCAAAAATTATAGATACGTTGAAGACGTATCAAGGGGCAAAATGGTCATTTTCAATATGTCAAACCATAGTGAAAATGATCTCATCAGAACGGGCTCGACGAAGCGAAACATGGGCGACGGATTTACCTCAATCGGAGTTATGAGTGCAAAGTTGTGGCCGTTCACTTTTTAGGCAGAAAATGCACTAAACAGCAAACATTCACAAATTAAGCACTTCGGTCGGCTGGGCTAGGCTGAAAGCGTATTTGCAGAAATACGTCTTCGATCGAGGGAAACAGCTTCGCGGTGAGCGCCTCCACTTATCCACGCTGGCAACGACCTGTCAATGCGGCTGAGGCAGGGCCGGGCGCCAGGGTCGCTGCAGGGTGGGGTCACGGGGCCCGCTGGCTAGGTCAACGCCTCTCCTCGCCACTGCCTTCTTCTCCCCGATGCGCGCCTTACCGAGGGAAGACGCCCGCCCTGACGATGCTCGCAGGCACATCCGGCCAAGGCAGCGGACCAACGACCTACCGAAATTCTCGGGACGGTGAGGGGCACCTCCGGGTGGTGCTAGCTTCCGCCGAGGAACACCAGGGAGGGAGCTGCACGGCCCACGGCAGAGAGTGGGTTCGGCCGCCAGTGGATACAGCGCTACGGTGGGGAAGGGAAGAGGCCGAGGCCACGGGGAGACTTGCCGGAGCATGGGGGATGCGGTGGTGATGGAGGAACGGCAAGGAGAGGCCCTGGTCGCCGGAATCAGAGAAGACCGGGGCGGCGTCCATGGAGATGGGGAGGGGGGCAGAGAGGGGCTCCGAGAAGAATGAGCGCTCGAGGAGGGGTTGAGGACTGCGAGGGTCTCGGGAGCGCTACTTATAGCCGCGGGGAGAGCTCTTGAGGGAGGGGGAGAGGTGGCACGCGGCGGGTGATGTGTCCGCGTCTCGGCGACGGTGCAGCATCGGCAGGCACGGCCAAGGCTCACGGGAGGCGGCAGGAAGGCGACGAGGAAGTTGCAGCTGAGCAGCAGAGGCTCACAGAGCGACGCAACGCCAAGGAGGCTCAGGAAGGAAGAAGACAGAGGAGGAAGGTGCCGGTGCACACAGGCACACACTGTTCGACCTTTGGCATGGCTCGTCGGAGAAGAAAACGGAGGGAGAGCGGGGTCCGGGCAAACGGCGACGATGATGCAGAGCTACTGGACATGCGGGGATGAGCCAAATCTAGCTGGAGCAACGATGCCGAGGCCAACAGTGGCTAGACCATCGTTTTGGCTGGCTGCCCTCGTGTTCACCACTCGCATGGCACGCTCTGGAGGTTTTACTGATGCCAGCTCATGTCTACCGCGTAGTCCTAAGAAGATAGATTGTTACTACGATAAAGGTTTGGGCAGAGACAAATGGAGCTGAGTAAACCAAGCTCCACAAGTTTGTTGTTGCAAACTTGGCAATATGTTGGAGATAAAACCAGAGAGGTGAAATGGTAAACTTGATGTCTGGTAGGCTTAGGGTAGCAAGAACTACGGTCCTGGGAATTATGAGGGCATTAACACAATGATTTAGCATAGCTGCAGTGTAAATGCCAAATCTAGTCCAGAAAACAAAGAGGAAGAAGCACTCACTAGGAGTGTTGGATTGAGCTATAACTTGGCAAATCCTCATGATTTGATCATAAGTAGATGTTGTAAAAAGATCACACCAAATGGACTTGCCAAAATGGTACTTACTTCACAAGCATTACTTTTGACCAGAAACTTGGGAAAATTCTAGGAAAATATTGGCTAAATAAAATTAGCCAAACTCTTGGGTTGGTAGGTTATATGGATAGTAGAAGGCTTGGAATTATTTTCAGCCATAATGGAGCAAGATAAAATGTACTTGCTTCACAAACTGAAAATTTGGACAAAAAACAAGAATTGCTCCTATGCTCACATAGATCAATGAAATGAGCTGAATTTGGGTGAAGGCTAATGATTTGTGATACTTGAGAAGATGGAAAAGTTTCATCCCATTTGGAAACTCGATGAAGGTACTTCCTTCACAAAGTGACAATCTGGTCAGAAACTTTGAAATATTGCATAGGGAGCTAGGATGATTGGTTTGAGCTCATCTTTGGTAATGGGTGATTTATCAATATTAATCACCCTGCCAAATTGCTTCTCCAATGGAATTAGGAATAAAGCACTTCCTTTGCAAAATTTCAGAGAAGGTAGAAACTTGCATTGGATCATGTGCCCAATTTTTGATCTGTGGAATATGAGATAAAGATGGAACTAATGATTATATAGCAAGGACAAGCTCCAAAATTTATGTAGGAATTTTCCCTGCTATAAAAATAGTAGTTCCTTTAGAAAATGGTAGAATTGGACTATTGGCATTAAATAAGAAAAGACAATTTTCCTTATTTAATTATGGCCAATATAATTGCCAGAGCTTGGATTAGGCATAAATATCAACTCCACCAATTCACATGAATTTAGGAGATTGCTAGATATGCCTTTTGATTTTATTCCTCAGAAAGGCAAGAAAAGGAATAAATCACAATTCAAAAATATTGCATGGGACTTGGCAATATTTTTGCATATCCAATGTTGAAAAGGATAGGAGGATCTCTAGGAACAGATGGGATGATAAACAGATCAAGGAAAATGATGGCTCCTTTGTAATCACAAAGGGCACATTCAAATTCCAAAAATTTGGAATTAGGGTTTGAGAGGGTTTTCAGATGCTGCAACTGAGGTCTTGCCCACTGAAAAAGACATGAGCAAGTTTTGAGAGGTTGGAAATGACAAGAAATCTCAGAGTCATCCAACAAACTCAGGAGAAAGATTTTGAAAATGAGTGCCAGGAAGGAATAATAGCACAAAAATTGATAACCCAATTTTGGGGCTGTTACAAACCACCCCCCCCCCCCCTTAAAAAGAATCTCGTCCTCGAGATTCCTAGGGTTACAACCCAAAGAAAAGATAACCACTCTGGGGGAAACTCTCTGGGTTAAATTTCAACCCTTTGGGTCAAACTCGAATGAGCTGGGGCACCGATAATTTGTACACCCACGAAGAGATATGGGCAAACACGGTTATATCCACGGCTAAGGGCACTCGAGATCAAACTCTCGAAAAATTGCTAGATGCACCCAGTAAACAGTGGACTCACCTGCTGACACGTGGGTCCAGGGCCCACTGGCAGCTTCCTTCTTCTACCTCCGGCTAGCTATTTCTCCCGTGCTGCTGCTTCGCGTGTGGCTTGGCGCAACACGCCTCCTGCTCCTAGGGTGATGAGGACCCTAGTGCCGTAGTGCGCGGCATGCACGGCGCCGGTGCAGCGAGCACTCACGTCGCGGGCCAGCACCTTGTCGGCACTGCTCGTGGATTCGCCTCCTGGACGCCGGTGATCGGATGACGAGCGAGTTTCCTGGACTCCGCTCACCGTACACCGGGGTTGGGCTATAAAAATGGCAACGCGACTCGCTGTGAACACACAAACACAATGCCACTCTACTACCTCTTTGGTTTGGGCGAGATCGAGCCGAGGTCCTTCGGCGAGGAGGTGTTCTTGGTCGCGCTACGGTTGTTCCTCGCGGCACTGTTGGGCACGCTGATCGGCTCGTCGATCCTCCTGGTGATACTCATCAGGAACAAGCGAGCTCGAGACAACATGCGGCTGGTGGCTCGAGGTGTG
>NC_041387.1:392624502-392666279 GCF_002162155.2 Triticum dicoccoides | reverse complement strand
TCGCTTCGCGCCGGCGGAGTAATCGCGTGCTGCGGTGGAGCGGTGGAGCGGTGGAGCGGTGGTGATGACTTGCGGTGCCACGCAAGGCAGTGATGGTGGTGGTGATGGGGTCCAGATGCAGGTGATGTGGCTACACTAGCTCAGGAATCAGTTTAGGGCACGGTAAAAATTTCGCGGTTTGCTCCACGAAATGTAGGTGTCGAGGTAGAATTGGAGTTGAAATCTGTATCGGGGAGTTGTAATGGATCGCGAGAAATAAAGCTGGCAGTGTTTCTCCCGAAACACAATTGGGTTCACGAAAAAGAATCAAGGACGAGAAATGGCCAGATGAAAATCGCCTCTTTGAGGTTCTGGGTTTGGAAACCTGGCACACGAGGTGTGCACAGATAGAGAGGGTTATGTGACTTTGCATTCCCCCGAGTACTGCTCAATTGTACTCGTGGGTGAACCGGGTATGCGTGCAGTATGCAGTAAAATCTAAACAAACAGACAGATGCAATAGACATGCAATGGAAAAACACACCAGACAAATCACACTAAGGTGTTTTAGTGCTAGTGGGTATATGTACTCCTGGTATACATATACCTACAACAGTGCGCATTTTATTAGCGACTCGGAACGAGTCAATGTTGTTTTTAGTGTATGTGTCGTACTGATTAATATCTTGTTAGCACACATTGCCAACCCTGTCAAACATTTCTGTTTGGGAGAGAGACAAGCAAAAACAAACACACAAACAAAAGAAGCAAGCAAACACAGCATACAGATTACAACAGTACCAGCATACATCAAAGCACAAACGCGCTACGCGCTAATCGAAACTACTCAATGCGGGATACATGGTTCTATCCTCATATCGGGGATGAACCGATAGACCGGTCGACTGACAGAAACCACTGACTGCGTGAATGGAGTCAGGCAGAAGACTGGCCTTGCTGGGGCTCTCCGGGAGGACGAAGACTGAGCCAATCTCCATCTTCATCATCTGACACTTCTATGGGTTGGGGTGGTGGGGCTGAAATTGCTCCAAGAAAATGCTGCTGGTGGATCCGGAGAAGAGACTTGTCGAGGGTGATGATATTTGGCTTGGGCCACAGCACAGTCTGAAAGGATAGCACTGGTTCGGATGGCATTGGGCGAACAGCTTGAGATGCGAACTTACGAGCCTCACGGTAAGCTTCCTTGACGACTCATACCACATTATTGTCCATGGCTCTAAACTCGGCAAGCAGCATTGAAAGCAACATCCCCTGGGCAGTGATCTATTGCACCAGGCGAGCGATTGCGGGATCATCTCCTTGGCTAACAGAAGAAGGCTGCATTACTGCGTTTGACACAATGGGGAAAAAGTAGAACTCACGCCTTGTTGCTACATGAGGGAAGTTGGTTCGGAGGTGTAGGATAGCCTCCACAGCAGCGGCTTGAATGGCTAAACCAGAGGTAGGCATGGCTCTACCCTGAAAACCAAAGGTTGGACATCTGATGTAGGGCCTAGGCTGATGTGCACTCTTGCAACAAAGCGATGAAGGTGAGGGACAGGTGTCAATTGGAACACCAGGTAATCGGGGCTAGTCTTACCGCCAAAGGCTTTGGTGAGCATCTCGGTAAGAAGGGATGGAAAGCCATGGTAGTTGATGGCATAGATGCGGGTGTAATACGTGGAAGTTTTGGAGCTGCTAGTCATGACTGGGGAGCTACTAGCTAAGCTTCTCTGCAGTGACATGGCCCGCATGGCGTGGGCCCTTTCCCTTAATGGCAAAGGGAAAGCGGTGCGGCCGACCAGAAAGGATAGGATTGCTACACGTTCCACAGATAACTAGGTGGGGACAGCGGGGTGAGGACGTGTCGGTCCCGACTGCGCCACCTGTTGATTACCAGTGGCTATGCCGGACGCCAGGGATGGGTCAAATCCCTTAGGGTCACTACGGGTTGATGGTAGCAGTGATCTAATGGACTGGCAAGATTACGGCCTAGCACGACGAAACAACGAACAATTCGGGCATGACCTACAAAACTGGCATGACACGCCAGGTCAGTACATTGAATGTACTTGCAAGACAACCAAATACATAGCATCCAGAAAAGCAGAAGACAAAGCAGGAACCAAGTATAAGAAACAACCTACCTCATATCAGAAGAGGCCGGTGATCAGGCGACGAGCGAGTTTCCCGGACTCGGCTCACCGTACACCGGGATTGGGCTATAAAAACGGCAGCGCGGTTTGCTTCCAACACACAGACACAATGCGACTCTACTAACGCCTGTGGCACCCCGGCTCAGAGAAACTGGAACACCTTGTATTCCAGCCCAGAGATCAAGGAGAAGTCTCTAGAATACGGCACTGCTTGACATAGAACAAATCAGCTATTATTACAAGAATAATAATACATGGGTCTGATGTTACAAAGAATCACATCAACATGGCGACACTATGCCTGCGATACTACACTTGCTCTATGCTAGTAGCGGAACAACTCAAAGCAGCGGAAATCTTCTAGCAGCGGAACAACGACGAAGGTGGTGAACTCCACTCTGCAGGGACTCTGGCTGGGACATGATATCTAGCTCGCACGAATGGAAACCAAGATAAGCAATCAAGCAATCACGGCATCACCTGCAATCTGGCATGACACGCCAGGTCAGTACATTGAATGTACTTGCAAGCTCACAACAACCAAAAACATCAAGGCAAAACAACAACATAGCATTAAGCAGGTTAATTAAATTAACAACTACCATGATATAACAGCAACTCCTGAGCATAATATGAAACTACTACAATACTGATAAATCACCATCTCCGATCTCCCTAGCCATATCTCTCTTGGCTAACCGGCCCAAGCAATATACCATCTCGCGGACCAAGGATTTATGACCTGTTTGATCAGCTCTGTGGGGCCAAGGTATTCTCCAAGATTGATCTACGGACTGGATACTATCATCTCAAAATTCAAAAGGAGGATATTGCTAAGACCGCATTCACCACTCGATACAGTCTTTATGAATATACAGTTACGTCTTTTGGCCTCACCAATGCCCCTCTTTCTTCATGCATATGATGAACAAAGTATTCATGGACTTCCTCGATAAGTTCGTGGTAGTCTTCATCGATGATATACTTATTTATTCAAGAAGTCTCAGCCCCTACAGAGAATCTTAGCTAGTAGCTCCCCAACCATGACTAGCAGCTCCAAAACACTCACGTATTACACCCGCACCTATGCCGACAACCACCCTGGTTTTCCACCCCTCTTGTCGAGATGCTCACCAAAGCATTTGGTGGTAAGACTAGCCCCGATTACCTGGTGTTCCAATCGACACCCGTCCCTCACCTTCATCACTTTGTTGCAAGAGTGCACATCAGCCTAGGTCCTGCAGCAGATGTTCAGCCTTTGGTTTTACAGGGTAGAGCCATGCCTACCTCTTGTCTAGCCATTCAAGCCGATGCTGTGGAGGCTATCCTACACCTCCAAACCAACTTCCCGCATGTAGCAACACGGCGGGAGTTTTGCTTTTTCCCCACTGTGTCAAATGCAGTAATGCGTCCTTCTCCCATTAGCCAAGGAGATGATCCAGCAATCGCTCACCTGGTGCAATACATCATTGCCCAGTGGATGTTGATTTCAATGCTGATTGCCGAGTTTAGAGCCATGGACAATAATGTGGTACGAGTCGTCAAGGAAGCTTACCGTGAGGCTCGTAAGTTCACATCTCAAGCTGTTTGCCCAATGCCATCCGAACCAGTGCTATCCTCTCAGCCTGTGTTGTGGCCCAAGCCAAATACCATCACCATCGACAACTCTCTTCTCCGGATCCATCAGCAGCATTTTCCTGGAGCGATTTCAGCCCCACCACCCCAACCCATAGAACTCTTAGACGATGAAGATGGAGATTGGCTCAGTCTTCGTCCTCCAGGAGAGCCCCAACAAGGCCAGTCTTCTGCCTGACTTCAGTCACGCAGTCAGTGGTTTCTACTAGTAGGTCATTCTGTAGGTTCGTCCCCGATTTGAGGATAGAACCATGTATCCCGGAGTGAGTAGTTTCGTTTAGCGCGTAGCGCGTTCGTGCTTGTTGTATGCCGGTACTGTTGTAACCCGTATGCTGTGTTATTTGGTTGCTTGCTTTTGTTTGTGTGTTTGTTTTTGTTTGTCTCTCTGTCAAACAGAAATGTTTGGCGGGATTGGCAATTTGTGCTAACAAGATTTTAATTAGTACGACACATACACTAAAAACAACATTGACTCGTTCCGAGTCTCTAATAAAATGCGCATTGGTGTAGGTATATGTATACCAGGAGTACATATACCCACTAGCATTAAAACATCTTAGTGTGAATTGTCTGGTGTGTTTTTCTGTTGCATGTTTATTGCATCTGTTTGTTTGTTCAGATTTTTTGCATACTGCACGCATACCTGGTTCACCCACGAGTACATTTGAGCAGTACTCGGGGGAAATGCAAAGTCACATATCCCTCTCTATCTGTGCATACCCCGTGTGCCAGATTTTCCAAACCCAGAACCTCGAAGAGGCCATTTTCATCTGGCCATTTCTCGTCCCTGATTCTTTTTTGTGAACCCAATTGTGTTTCTGAAGAAACACTGCCAGCTTTATTTCTCGCGATCCATTAAAACTCCCCGATACAGATTTCAACTCCGATTCTACCTCGACACCTACATTTCGTGGAGGAACCCGCTAAATTTGTTCGTGCCCTAAACTGATTCCTGAGCTGGCTTAGCGACCTCACCTGCATCTAGACCCCATCGCTACCATCCTCACTGCCTTGCGTGGCGCAGCAAGTCGCCACCACCGCTCCACTGCAGCAGGCGATTACTCTGCCGGCGCGAAGCGACGGATAACCAAGCGTGGCGGAGGACCACCCCGTGCACCATCTTCTTCCACACCTCAAGCCACCAGCCACGCGTTGTCTCGAGCCCGCTCGTTCCTGATGAGTATCACCAGGAGGATCGACAACACGATCGGTGTGCCCAGAAGTGCCGCAAGGAACAACTGTAGCGCCACCAAGAACACCTCCTTGCCGAAGGAGCTCGGCTCGATCTCGTCCAAACCGAAGAGGTAGTAGAGTGCCATTGTGTTTGTGTGTTGGAAGCAAACCGCGCTGCCGTTTTTATAGCCCAATCCTGGTGTACGGTGAGCAGAGTCCAGGAAACTCGCTCGTCGCCTGATCACCGGCGTCCAGGAGGCGAATCCACGAGCAGTGCTGACAAGGTGCTGGCCCACGACGTGAGTGCTCGCTGCACCGGCGCCGTGCACGCCGCGCACTACAGCACTATGGTCCTCATCGCCCTAGGGGCTAGATGCACACTACGCCAAGCCACACGCGAAGCAGCAGCACAGGAGAAGCAGCTAGCCGGAGGTAGAAGAAGGAGGCTGCAAGTGGGCCCTGGACCCACGTGTCAGCAAGTGAGTCCACTGTTCACTGGGTGCATCTAGCAATTTTTTGAGAGTTTGATCTCGAGTGCCCCTAGCCACGGATATAACCGTGTTTGCCCATATCTCTTTCTGGGTGTACCAATTATCGGTGCCCCAACTCGTTCGAGTTTGACCAAAGGGTTAAATTTAACCCAGAGGTTTTTCTCTGGAGTGGTTATCTGTTGATTTGTGTTGTAACCCTAGGAATCTCTGGGACAAGATTCTTTTTAAGGGGGGAAGGTTTGTAACAGCCCCAAAATTGGGTTATCAATTTTTGTGCTGTTATTCCTTCCTGGCACTCATTTTCAAAATCTTTCTCCTGAGTTTTGCTGATGACTCTGAGAATTCTTGTCATTTCCAACCTTTCAGAACTTGCTCATGTCTTTTTCAGTGGGCAAGACCTCAGTTGCATCATCTTAAAATCTCTCAAACCCTAATTCCAAATTTTTGGAATTTCAATGTGCCCTTTGTGATTACAAAGGAGCCATCATTTTCTTTGATCTCTTGATCATCCCATCTGTTCCAAGAGACCCTCCTATCCTTTTCAACCTTGGATATGCAAAATATTGCCAAGTCCCAAGCAATATTTTTGAATTGTGATTTATTCCTTTTCTTGCCTTTTTGAGAAATAAAATCAAAAGGCATATCTAGCCATCTCCTAAATTCATGAGAATTGGTGGAGTTGATATTTATGTCTAATCCAACCTCTGGCAATTATATTGGCCATAATTAAATAAGGAAAATTGCCTTTTCCTATTTAATGCCAATATTGCATTTCTTCCATTTTCTAAAGGAACTACTATTTTTATAGCAGGGAAATTCCCACATAAATTTTGGAGCTTGTCCTTGCTATATAATCACTAGTTCCATCTTTATCTCATGCTCCGTAGATCAAAAATTGGGCACATGATCCAACACAGGTTTCTGCCTTCTCTGACATTTTGCAAAGGGAGTGCTTTATTACGAATTACATTTGAGATGCAAATTGGTCGGGTGATTAATATTGATAAATTACCCAGGGATACCAAAGATGAGCTCAATCCAATCATCCTAGCTCCCAGTGTAATTTTTCAAAGTTTTTGACCAGAGTGTCACTTTATGAAGGAAGTACCTTCATAGAGTTTCCAAATGGGATGAAACTTTGCATCCTCTCAAGTATCCCAAATCATTAGCCTCCACCCAAATCTAGCTCATTTCATTGAGCTATGTGAGCACAAGAGCAATTCTTGTTCTCTGTCCAAATTTTCAGTTTGTGAAGCAAGTACATTTTATCTTGCTCCATTATGGCTGAAATAATTCCAAGCCTTGTCCTATCCATATAAACCACCTACACAAGCGTTTGGCTAATTTAATTTAGCCAATATTTTCCTAGAATTTTCCCAAGTTTCTGGTCAAAAGTAATGCTTGTGAAGCAAGTACCAATTTGGCAAGTCCATTTGGTGTGATATTTTTACAACATCTACTTATGAACAAATCATGAGGATTTGCCAAGTTATAGCTCAATCCAATACCCCTAGCGAGTGCTTCATCATCATTTGATTTCTGGACATATTTTAGCAGTTGTTAAGCAACTATGCTAAATATTTGTCCTAATGCCCTCAAAACCTCCAGGACCGTAGTCCTTGCTACCCTAATCCTTCTAGACATCAAGTTTAACATTTCACCTCTCTGGTTTTATCACCAGCATGTTGCCAAGTTTGCAACAACAAACTTGTGGAGCTTGGTTTACTCAGCTCACTTTGTCACTGCCCGTTCCTTTACCGTAGTAACAATCTATCTTCGAAGGACTACGTGGTAGACATGAGCTGGCGTCAGTAAAACTTCCAGAGCGCGCCATGTCCATGGTGATCACGAGGGAAGCCAGCCAAAACGGTGGTCCAGCCACTATTGTCCTCGGCATCGTTGCTCCAGCTGGATTTGGCTCATCCCCGCATGTCCAGTAGCTCCGCATCGTCGTCGCCATTCGCCCGGACCCCGCTCCCCCTTCGTTTTTTCTCCAACGAGCCGTGCCAAAGGTCGAACAGTGTGCGCCCGTGTGCATCGTCGCCTTCCTCCTCTGTCTTCTTACTCCCTGAGCCTCCTTGGCGTTGTGTTGCTCCATGAGCCTCTACTGCTCGGCTGCATCCTCCTCGTCGCCTTCCCGCCGCCTCCCGTGAGCCTTGGCCGCGCCTGTCGACGCTGCGCCGTCGCCGACACGCGGACATGTCGCCCATCGCGTGCCACCTCGCCCCCTCCCTCAAGAGCTCTCCCCGCGGCTATAAGTAGCGCTCCCAAGCCCCTCGTAGTCCTCAACCCCTTCCCGAGCGCTCATTCTTCCCGGTGCCCCTCTCTGGCCCCCTCCCCATCGCCATGGCCGCCGCCCCAGTCTTCTCTGATTCCGGCGACCAGGGCCTCCCCTTGCCGTTCCTCCACCACCACCACATCCCCCATGCTCCGGCAAGCCTCCCCGTGGCTTCGGCCTCTTCCCTTCCCCATCGTAGCGTTGTATCCACCGGCGGCCGAACCCACTCTCCGCCGTGGGCCGTGCAGCTCCCTCCCTGGTGTTCCTCGGCGGAAGCTAGGACCACCCGGAGGTGCCCCTCGCCATCCCGAGCATTTCGGTAGGTCGCCCTTCCGCTGCCGTGGCCAGACGCGCCTGCGAGCACCGTCGGGGCGGGCGTCCTCCCTCGGTCAGGCGCGCGTCGGGGAGAAGAAGGGAGTGGCCAGGAGAGGCATTGACCTGGCCAGAGGGCCCCGCGACCCCACCTGGCAGCGACCCTGGCGCCCGGCCCCGCCTTGGTCGCGTTGACCGGTTGTTGCCAGCGTGGATAAGTGGAGGCGCCCGCCACGAAGCCGTTTCCCCCGATCGAAGATGTATTTCTGCAAATACGCTTTTAGCCCAGCCCAGCCGGCCGAAGTGCTTAATTTGTGAACGTCTATTGTTTAGTGCATTTTCGGCCTAAAAAGTGAACGGCCACAACTTTACGCTCGTAACTCTGATTGAGGTAAATCCAATGCCCACGTTTTCATTTTGTCGAGCCCATTCTGATGAGTTCATTTTCACTATGATTTGACATATTGAAAATGACCATTTTCCCTTGCCCGTAAACAGCCCCCTCCGAAAGAGAAGTGTTTCCGGCAAATTTTTCCGCGGTCGTTTCTCACTTCTTCCCGGAGTATTTATCGACCCCCAGGCAAGCCAACCTCTTATCATGAGCCCAAACTTGCATGTTGACTTTGCTTGCACCTTGTGTGTGTAGTTGCAGTTGCTTATTATCGTTTTCATCTGCAGTTATTCCGTTATGCTTACCATGCATGCTTGTGTGTTCATGATATCTCTTGCCATGGTTAGAATGTTGTTATTGATAATTCCATGTCACTACTCTACTTTATTTTCATGTCATTGTTATAAAATGCTATGATGATTGTAATGCACCGTTGGTATGCTAGTACTTGGTATTGTCATGTTCTTTATGCTATGGTTGTTCACTTGAGAAGTTTGATATTTGGTTCATGCGTTGTATGTTCCATGCTCATGGTTGCATTCATGTTCATGATGATGGAGAAGGAAATAAAATGACTTAATAATAACAAACCTCCTCCGTCATCGATGGGATCGATCCATAGTGCCGCCAAATCGAACTTTTTCAGTGCAGCCACATTTGCCGGTATGGGACGGCCTTAATGCGATCTATTAGCGTGCCTCTGGTCGGTGCCTCCAACTAGGGAAGGTTATGGGCGCGCGCTACCCTGATCAGGTAGGCGGACATAAGCCTTGTGAGCCCGTTGTTAAGTTTTTGGTACAGGGTCCCAGTGTGGATCATGGCCACGATGGTGGTCGTTGCGTCTTGAGGTAGACACGAGGCCACCCATGACTTAGCCCAGAGGAGAGTGAGTCGGAGTGGCCGGGAGAGTGTCATGACAGTAGATCAGTTTCGTCGGAATGCTGTTGGTCCACCGGAATGGGATGACGAGGCCATGGGTTCCGTGGTGTGGGTACAGTGCGCTACCTCTGCAGAGTGTATTTAAACTATCCATAGCCACGTCCTCGGTCATGGGCACAAGTTCGTAGTAGGTCACACTATCGGGTCTTGGTCGAAATGGAGGATAAACTGGAAATAATTAAGCTGATTAATGTGGTTCTGATCGCCGTAAGGATCACGGGCCAGTTATTGGTCGTGGTTGTGATAGCCGTAAGGGTCACGGGCCAGTTATTGGTCGTGGTTGTGATCGCCATAAAGGATCATGGGCCAGTTATTGGTCGTGGTTGTGATCGCCGTAAGGATCATGGGCCAGTTATTGGTCGTGGTTGTGATCGCCGTAAGGATCACGGGCCAGTTATTGGTCGTGGTTGTGATCGCTGTAAGGATCATGGTTTGAGACCAAATATTGGCCGTGGTTGTGATCACCGTAAGGATCACGAGATGTCTCTAGTTTGGCACGTTTGTGATTCAGTAACGATCACCGTTGGTAAGAGAGTTCGAGGGACTCAGTGCATAAGTTTGGTTGCATTGCATGAGTTGTAAGTTTTTATTTGCATGAGATGATTGCATGAAGATAGCATGTTATGTCTGCATTGGATATGATTGTCAGCTTAATTTCAGCATAGTTTCAAGATGCCATGCCATGCTTTGATTGATATGATTGAGATAATATGCTATGTTTTGCTATTGCCATGTTAGAAGTAAAATTGATATACCATGTTGTTGCCATGCTAGTAGATGCCATGATGTTAGTTTGATTTATGTCTTTGGTTGATATCATGCCATGCTTAGTTTCTGATATGAGATAGGTTGTTGCATACACTTGGTTCCTGCTTTGTCTTCTGCTTGTTTGGATGCTATATATTTGGTTGTCTTGCAAGTACATTCAATGTACTGACCTGGCGTGTCATGCCAGTTTTGTAGGTCGTGCTCGAATCGTTCGCTTGTTCCGTCGTGCTAGGCCGTAATCTTGCCAGTCCTGTGGGTTGTGGAGCCCAGCCAGAGTGATATGCTGCCAAGACTTCCGCCGCCATTTAAATAGACTTCCGTTGTCATGTAAATAGCCTTAGGGCTATGCCAGAAGATTATATTCATCACTGATGTAGTCATATACATATGTATTTGATGAATATTCTTGTACCTGGATTGTTGTATCATGGACCTGTCATACATCAGGTGTTATCCTGGGCTGACGTGCGAAGGCCCCCTGCTCCATGCAGATCGGGGTGATCCTTACGGCGATCACAACCCGACCAATAAATGGCCTGTGATCCTTACGGCGATCACAACCCGACCAATAAATGGCCCGTGTACTTACGGCGATCACAACCCGACCAATAAATGGCCCGTGATCCTTACGGCGATCACAACCCGACCAATAAATGGCCCGTGATCCTTACGGCGATCACAACCACGACCACACCTGGTCCAACTCAACACGATGGCCTTTCTTCCATCACCTCAGTGCATACTTAGTGTGCAAATTCATTAAGTGTTGACCCATGGTGTACCCTACTTTCGAGCGTGTCCGTAACCGTGGACTCGGCTATTAATACATTAATACACTCTGCAGAGGTAGCGCACTGGACCCACACTACGGAACCCATGGCCTCGCACTCCCATTCGGGTGGACCAACGGCATTTCGATGAAAGAACTTCATTGCCATGACACTCTCCTGGCCACTCCCACTCAATCCCCATCGGGCTAGTCCTGGGTGGCCCCGTGTCTACCTCAAGACACATCGACCATCGTCATGGCCATGATCCACTCTGGGACCCGGTACCAAAAACTTAACAACGGGCTCACAAGGTTATGCCTGCTTACCGGGCCAGGGTACAAGAACACCTCCTCGCCGAAGGACCTCGGCTCGATCTCGCCCAAATCGAAGAGGTAGTAGAGTGGCATTATGTTTGTGTGTTGGAAGCGAGCCATGCTGCCATTTTTATAGCCCAACCCCAGTGTACGGTGAGCGGAGTCCAGGGAAATCGCTCGTCGCCCGATCACCGCTGTCCAGGAGGCGAATCCGCGAGCGGTGCCGAAAAGGTGCTGGCCCATGACGTGAGTGCTCGCTGCACCGGTGCCGTGCACGCCGCGCACTACGGCACTAGGGTCCTAATTGCCCTAGGAGCTAGATGCGCGCTGCGCCAAGCCGCACGCGAGCCAACAGCACAGAAGAAGCAGCTAGCCGGAGGTAGAAGAAGGAGGCTGCCAGTGGGCCCTGGACCCACGTGTCAGCATGTGAGTCCACTGTTCACTGGGTGCATCTAGCAATTTTTCGAGAGTTTGATCCTGAGTGCCCCTAGCCGTGGATATAACCGTGTTTTCTCATATCTCTTCCTGGGTGTACCAATTATCGGTGCCCCAACTCGTTCGAGTTTGACCAAAGGGTTAAAATTAACCCAGAGGTTTTTCTCCGGAGTGGTTATCTTTTCTTTGTACTGTAACCCTAGGAATCTAGAGGATGAGATACTTTTTAAGGGGGGAAGGTTTGTAACAGCCCCAAAATTGGGTTATCAATTTTTGTGTTGTTATTCCTTCCTGGCACTCATTTTAAAAATCTTTCTCCTAAGTTTTGCTGATGACTCTGAGATTTCCTGTCATTTCCAACCTTTCAAAACTTGCTCATGTCTTTTTCAGTGGGCAAGACCTTAGTTGCAGCATCTGAAACCCTCTCAAACCCTAATTCCAAATTTTTGGAATTTGAATGTGCCCTTTGTGATTACAAAGGAGCCATAATTTTCCTTGGTCTGTTGACCATCCCATCTATTCCTAGAGACCCTTCTATCCTTCTAAACCTTGGATATGCAAAAATATTGCCAAGTCCCATGCAATATTTTTGAATTATGATTTATTCCTTTTCTTGCCTTTCTGAGGAATAAAATCAAAAGGCATGTCTAGCCATCTCCTAAATTTAGGTGAATTTATGGAGTTTATAATTATGCCTAATCCAAGCTCTGACAATTATATTGGCCATAATTAAATAAGGAAAATTGTCCTTTCCTATTTAATTCCAATATTCCAATTCTGCCATTTTCTAAAGGAACTACTATTTTTATAGCAGGGAAAATTCTCACATAAATTGTGGAGCTTGTCCTTGCTATATAATCACTAGTTTCATCTTTACCTCAAGTTCCACAGATCAAAAATTTGGCACATGATCCAATGCAAGTTTCTGCCTTCTTTGAAATTTTGCAAAGGAAGTGCTTTATTCCTAATTCCATTTGAGCTGCAATTTGGCAAGGTAATTAATATTGATAAATCACTCAAGGATACCAATGATGAGCTAAATCCAATCATCTTAGCTCCTTGTGCAATTTTTTAAAGTTTCTAACCAGATTGTCACTTTGTGAAGGAAGTACCTTCATAGAGTCTCCAAATGGGATGAAACTTTTGCATCCTCTCAAGTATCACAAATCATTAGCCTTCACCCAAATTCATCTCATTTCATTGAGCAATGTGAGCACAGGAGCAATTCTTGTATTCTGTCCAAATTTTTAGTTTGTGAAGCAAGTATATTTTATCTTGCTCCATTATGGCTGAAAATATTTCCAAGCCTTCTCCTATCCATATAACCCACCTACCAAAAAGATTGTCTTATTTCATGTAGCCAATATTTTCCTAGAATTTTCCCTAGTTTTTAGTCAAAAGTGATGCTTATGAAGCAAGTACCAATTTGGTAAGCCCATTTGGTGTGATCTTTTTATAACATCTACTTATGACCAAATCATGAAGATTTGCCAAGTTATAGCTCAATCCATCACCCCTAGTGAGTGTTTCATCATCATTTGATTAAAGTACATATTTTAGCAGTTGGTAAGCAACTGTGCTAAATATTTGTCCTAATGACCTCAAAACCTCCAGGACCATAGTCCTTGCTACCCTAAGCCTACCAGACATCAAATTTACCTTTCACCCTCTCTAGTTTTACTTCTAGGATGTTGCCAAGTTTGCAACAACAAACTTGTGGAGCTTGGTTTACTCAGCTCCATTTGTCTCTGCCCAAACCTTTACCGTAGTAATACTCCACTCTGGAAGGACTACGCGGTAGACATGATCTGGCATCACTAAAACTTTCAGAGCGCGCCATGTCCATGGTGATCACGAGGGCAGCCAGCCAAAACGGTGGTCTAGCCACTGTTGGCCTCGGCATCGTTGCTCCAGCTGGATTTGGCTCGTCCCCGCATGTCCAGTAGCTCCGCATCGTCATCGCCGTTCGCCTGGACCCCGCTCCCCCTCCATTTTCTTCTCCGACGAGTCGTGCCAAGGGTCGAGCAGTGCACGCCCGTGAGCTCTTCTTCTTCCTCGCTTCTGTCTTCGTCTTCCTCTTGTCCGCGAGCGCCCCTCGTCTCCATGAGCCTCTGCTGCTCCTCGTGATTCCCCTTGTTGCCTTCCCGTCCATCCCCGTGAGCCCGGCGTGTGCCAGAGCCCTGGCCGGACTCGTTCGGCGGTGACTGGCTCGGCATCTCCTCGCCCGCCTATTTAAAGGCCTTCCCCCGAGACTCCGAGCACTCCAGCAGCTCCCCCTTCCTCCCAGCAACCTCCCTAGCCAGTCAACTGAGCTCCAGGAGCTCCCCATCCTCTTCCCATCGCCATGGCCGCCGCCTCGGGTGCTGCTCGATTCCGGCGCTGCCTCGCTCCCCTCGCCGTTCCTCCACCACCAGTGCTTCCCCTGAGGTCCGGCGAGCCTCCCCGTAGCCTCAACCCCTTGCCTCCCCCATCGGAACCACTGCCTTGCTAGCGACTGAAGCTTTTCCCCGCCGTCCGCTTGGGGCTAGTCTTACTGCCAAATGCTTTGGTGAGCATCTCGGCAAGAAGGGGTGGAAAGCCAGGGTGGTTGACGGGATAGGTGCGGGTGTAATACGTGGAAGTTTTGGAGCTGCTAGCCATGGCTGGGGAGCTACTAGCTAAGCTTCTCTACAGGGACATGGAGGACTTAGGAGCGAGCGATATGGCTAGTGGAAATGGGGTTTTATAGGCAGCTACGCGGGACAGGCCCGCATGGTGTGGCTCCTTTCCCTTAATGGCGAAGGGAAAACGGTGCGGCCGACCAGAAAGGATGGGATTGATGCACGTTCCATGGATAACTAGGCGGGGACAGTGGGGTGAGTAGGTGTCGGTCCCGACTGCGCCACCTGTTGATTAATAGTGGCCATGCCGGATGCAAGGGATGGGTCAAATCCCTTAGGGTCATTACGGGTTGATGGTGGCGGTGATATAATGCTAGGATAATCTATGCCAGCCTGGCGAAACGGTGTCCTCAAGTCATACTTGTTCCGTGTGCAATCGAATCTCGAGGACGAGATTTCTTTAAGGGGGTAAGAGTTGTAATAGCCTGGATTTTGGCCCTTTTCTTTTTCTTCTGATTCATTTGGTTTTTGATCTGTTTTTCTTTTTGGAGTGGTTCTGTGGCCTTGCCACCTGGGAAATCATCCTCATTCCCCCTCCCAAGTGGCTCATCATTCTAAAAACCTTGCCAAGATCATGTCACTTCACTCCTTGACCCACCCCTAAAACTCTTTTTCTAGGGAAAATTCCTTTTTCATTAAAGGAATAACCCTATCTGCCCTAGGTTGTGAAGCAACCTATATTTATGTCCATCCAAAAATCCCCAAATAATTCTCATAATTCCTATGGATCATATATAGCTCAAATATGCCCAAACATTGCCTTGGCCAATTCAAAAATAATTCCCCAATATTCCTTTTTCTACTCTGCCCTGAATGGCACTTTGTGAAGGAACTGTCATTTATATTTATCCTAGTGGCTCCCAACCTTTTTGGGCATGTTTATATGTCAAAATAATTCCCCCATGCACAAGTTAAACTTTATTTGCCTAGCTAATCTTCCTCAGTGTATCTTCAAAGTTTCTGTCAAACAGAAGGCTTTGTGAAGGAAGTACTATCTAGGAGTACCCAAATGAGTTGAACTTTTGCACACTCCTTAATGTGGTCATTTTAACCCCCTCCACCCATTTGCAGCCCCATCCAATCATCTATGTGAGCACAGGACCAAATCTTTGATTCTGGCAATATTTTCAGGTTGTGAAGCAAGTGCATTTTATATTGCTTCAAAAATCCTGATAAATTACCAGATCATTCTTATACCCATAAAACATCTCTCCACCCAATTTGGCATAATTTAATTGAGCCATTTGATCACCAATATTATTCCAAGTTTCTCGTCAGTAGAGATGTTTGTGAAGCAAGTGCCATTTTGGCTTGGCCAATTGGTATGAGACTTTTTGAGCATCTTCATATGACCATATGACTAAGCCTTGCCAAAGTTGACACTCCATGTGAGTGCACCATCATGATCTAGTTTCTGACCAGATTATGTGGTTGTTAAGCAACTACATTAAATCTTTATCCAAATTTCCTCAAACTTACCAGGATGAAAGTCCTTCTTTACCTCAACCTCGCAGACAACTCCATTGCTCCCAAAACCCTTCCTGTTGATCACCAGTGCTCACCCAAGTTTACTGCAGTAAACTTCAGAGGGTGATTACCAATTAACCAGAGTGCCTTTAACCAAGTTACCACCGTAGTTACAACCTACCTAGGAAGGACTAACCCCCGGACATCGTTTGGCATCACTTGTGGAACTGTGTGCACCAGTGCACGCGGTGACCACCGCTTTGGCGTGCAATGGCCGCGCCTAGAGCGTCTTCTTGCTTGGGCCCCTCCCCCTCTCTTCGTCTTCGCGCACATGAGCATGTATAGTGGCTTCCCCGCGTCATCACCGTTCCCCTGGACCCCTCTCCCCCTCCGTCTGCTTCCTCGTTGGCGCTCGTCGCCGCGCGCCCACGGGTGAGCAGTGCCGACATGCATTAATGGCGCTTGGTTGATTCCCTCCCCTTGACCTCTTCTGCCCGTGAGCTCTGTGGCTCGTCCGCATCTCCTTCATCGCCTTCCCCGTGCCCCCCCCCTTCGTGCTCGTTGGCCGTCGCCAGAGCCTCGGCCGGACGTGCACGGCGGCAACCTGCTCGGCCTCCCTCGCCCACCTATTTATAGCCCACCCCGAGGCCTCTCGACCTCACCACTGGCCTCTTGCACCTCCACTAGCCCCGCCCGACCACTCCACTGAGCTCCAGGAGCTCCCGAGCCCCCCAATAGCCGACATGGCCGCCGTCTCTGTCCTCCACGATTCCAGCAATGGCGAGCCGCTCCCTCTGTTCCACCACCACCGGAGGAGTCCCCTCGACCCCCTGACCCTTCCCACCTACTTGCCCCTCACTGGAGTGCCCCGCAACCCCGTAGCCCGACCCCACCCGAGGCCATCTTCGCCGGAGTCCACACCCTAGTCGCTCCGATCCTCCTCGGCGTCCTTGTCCTTGCTGACTGGATCCGCCTCGTCATGCTGAGCTCGTCGGTAGGTCGCGCGCCCCGTATGGTGGACGGTATCGCTGGCAATCCTCGTCAGGGTGAGCTCCCCTACTCGCCGATGCGTCCAGGCGGGAGGAGGAAGAAGGCCGGCCAGGCGGGCCCCACCGCCCTGTGGACCCTCCTGGTCAGCCACTCGGTGTTGACCCCACTTGGTGCCCACGTGGATAAGTGACGGGCCCCGCCCCGCGGGACCCGCCCAGCCCCGACCCCACCTGGCAGCCACACGCGTTGACCAGCCCCCGCCACGTCAGGTAAGTGAAGGTGTATTTCCATTTTATGTTTTCACTGACCGAAAGCATATTTCTAACTTTGCGCTTCTGCATTATCCACTCAGGGACCCGACTGTGAATATTCTTTTTGCAGAAAAGTCCATGAACTTCAAACCCTCATAACTCCGCAATCGTAACCCCGTTTATGGTGAGACCAACGCTCACTTCTTCGTTTCGTCGAGCCCTTTCTGTTGGTGTTACTTTAATTATGTTTTGATATACTGAAAATGACCATTTTTCCCTGCCCTTAATCAGCCCCCTCCGAGAGAGAACAATTTCGGCGATTCTTTCCGCGAGCTTCTCGCACTTTCTCCCGGTGATTTTTTCCACCCCAGGCAAGCCACACCCTCCATTTGCATCACTGTAATGCAGTGACATGGTTTCACTTATTTGAACTTGTTTAAAATATTGCTTTCGCTACTTGTGATCTGTGCATGGCATTTTCTCGGAGTATTATTTTGATCTTGTGGATGCCATGCTATGGTTTGGATTACTAGGAGTTATGTTTGTAGTTGATGAGTATCATGTTGCCATTGGAGTATTAGTGGCTGGTACTATGATTATTTCCATGATGATATCTATGATTATATTCTTGGAGTATTACTTTGGATATCATGCTACCTTTGGATTACTAGTGGTTAGTATGATTATTTTTCATGATGCTAGTTGATGTTCTGTTGCTTGGAGTATTATTTTCGAAGATGATGGTTACATGTGGATCTTAGCTGGATAGCTTTATTCTTGTTATGGGAGTAGTAGGATTATTGTTTCGGATTCATCATGATAGTAGTGTTATGCTATCCTCGGAGTATTTTGGTATGATGATATTATGCTTGGATTATTTGTTGGATATTGCTATGACTTGGATTGTAGTTTGACAGTTGATATCGGAGTGTCAGTTATCAGTTATATTTTTGGGGATAAATTCCATCATTAAGTTGGTCAGGTGCCGCCGAACCGGACTTTTCCAGTGCAACCACATTTGCCGGTATGGGACGGCCCTAATGCGGTCTATTGTCGGGCCTCTAGTCGGTGCCTCCAACTAGGGAAGGTTATGGGCGCGCGCTACCCTGATTAGGTAGGCGGACATAAGCCTTGTGTGTCCATAGTTTGATTTTGCGCACGGGTCCCAGAGTGGATCGGGCCACGACGGTGGTCGTTGTGTCTTGTGGTAGACATGGGGCCACCCATGACTTATCCCAGAGGGGAGTGAATCAGAGTGGCTGGGAGAGTGTCATGGCAGTAGATTGGTTTTGTCGGAACGCCGTTGGTCCACCCGAATAGGAGTGCGAGGCCATGGGTTCCGTGGTGTGGGTACAGTGCGCTACCTCTGCAGAGTGTATGTTTAATCTATCGGTAGCCGCGTCCTCGGTCATGGGCATGGGTTCGTACTAGGTCACACTGTTCGATCAACACTCACATGACAGAATGACTTATAGGTGATGTATATGTGGATATTTGACCAAAAGTTGGTCGTGGTTGTGATCACTATAAGGATCACGGTTTGAGGCCAAATATTGGTTGTGGTTGTGATCTTCGTAAGGATCATGGGCCATTTATTGGTCGTGGTTGTGATCGTTGTAAGGATCATGGTTTGAGGCCATTTATTGGTCGTGGTTGTGATCGCCATAAGGATCACGGTTTGAGGCCAAATATTGGTCGTGGTTGTGATCGCCGTAAGGATCACGGTTTGGTTTTGATCACGAGGTGATCGAGATGGTATATTGCTTGGGCCGGTTAGCCAAGAGAGATATGGTTAGGGAGATCAGAGATGGTGATTTATCAGTATTGTAGTAGTTTCATATTATGCTTAGGAGTTGCTGTTATATCATGGTAGTTGTTAATTTAATTAACCTGCTTAATGGTATGTTGTTGTTTTGCCTTGATGTTTTTGGTTGTTGTGAGCTTGCAAGTACATTCAATGTACTGACCTGGCGTGTCATGCCAGATTGTAGGTGATGTCGTGATTGCTTGATTGCTTGTCTTGGTTTCCATTCGTGCGAGCTAGATCGTGTCCCAGCCAGAGTCCCTGTAGAGTGGAGTTCACCACCTTCGTCGTTGTTCTGCTGCTAGAATATTTCCGCTGCTTCGAGTTGTTCCGCTGCTAGCATAGAGCAAGTGTAGTATCGCAGGCATACTGTCGCTGTGCTGATGTGATTCTTTGTAACATCAGACACGTGTATTATTATTCTTGTAATAAGAGATGATTTGTTCTATGTCAAGCAGTGTCGTATTCCAGATACTTCTCCTTGGTCTCTGGGCTGGAATATGGGGCGTTCCGGTTTCTCTGAGATGGGGTGCCACAGGCTTGGCATTGTGGCACCCCGGCTCAGAGCGACCGGTTTACCACATTGCCAGCACAGAGACCTTGTCTTCTGGCAACACACAACAACTTGGTACAGGAAAACAGCCGCTTTATTGATGCTAGCGGAGCAGAGTTTATATTACAACAGTTAGCGAGGCCAAGCGGCACACCCGGTGCGGCTGAACAATATGTACATTATTTAGTGAACATAAAGGGGCCTCGGTCATGACAACTACACGGCAGCGGAACAACGTCGTAGCGGAACTCCATAGCATAGGGACACCGATGTGGACACGATCTAGACTTGGACAGCTCTCCTTTCCAACGAGACTTTCCTCAAATCTGGCATGACATGCCAGGTCAGTACATTGAATGTACTTGCAAGCTCACAACGAGCATAAACATAATGAAAAGCAATATCATGATATTTAACCAATTAATAACAATGCAACAATATATCCAACATGCTGTGACTATGATCAAGTAGTACTCGTCCATTGGACTGGCTTACCGAACGTGATCATTTCCAGATCACAAATGTGATGAACACAGAGACAAACTCGTGACCCTTACGGCGATCACAACCACGACCAATAAATGGCCCGTGATCCTTACAGCGATCACAACCCGACCAATAAATGGCCCGTGATCCTTATGGCGATCACAGCCCGACCAATAAATGGCATGTGATCCTTACGGCGATCACAACCCGACCAATAAATGGCCCGTGATCCTTACGGCGATCACAACCACGACCACACCTGTTCCAACTCAACACGATGGCCTTTCTGCCATCACCTCAGTGCATACTTAGTGTGCAAATTTATTAAGTGTTGACCCATGGTGTACCCTAATTTCGAGCGTGTCCGTAACCGTGGACTCGGCTATCAATAGAGTAATACACTCTACAGAGGTAGCACACTTGACCCACACTACGGAACCCATGGCCTCGCACTCCCATTCGGGTGGACCAACGGCATTCCGACGAAACCACTTCATTGCCATGACACTCTCCCGGCCACTCCAACTCAATCCCCATCGGGCTAGTCCTGGGTGGCCTCGTGTCTACCTCAAGACACATTGACCACCGTTGTGGCCACGATCCACTCTGGGACCCGGTACCAAAAACTTAACAACGGGCTCACAAGGTTATGCCTGCTTACCGGGCCAAGGTACAGCACGCCCATAACCTTGCCTAGATGGAGGCACCGACCAGAGGCACGACAATGAAATGAATTAAGGCCATCCCATACCAGCAAATGTGGTTGCACTAGGAAAGACTCATTTCAGCGGCACCATGACCCGGTCAACAAGATATCCAAGTTGAGTTATTATCAGGTTCAACTTAAAGTTAAAGTAACCAGTGTCATAATGCCATGACATGCATCACCAACATATGCATCACATATCAATGAAAATAGCTAAGTCAACTACGCTCTCACGGAGCAATCATCAACTCATGATACTCCTCTGGTTAAGATCAAACCTCACTTAAACCAGAATCTTTTCTAGCAAATCATTTTTCATCATGCAAAAATAATTTCACTAATTATTTATCTCCATAACCATATTATCTTATCATTACTCATAACTAAATCCTTGTTAGCTTATCAACTAGATTCACTTCAAATTTTCTATAAATCAAGCATATTTAATATAACAAGCATCTAACAGAATATAATTATCATATTAATAATTTAAATGCATGAATAATCATAAGTTCAAGTAGGAAAATCCCAAATATTGAAGTGGCACTATGAAAATGTTGTTGTGGCTTGCCTTAGTGCAGATGAGGTTCACAAGCCTCCTGGTGATCCTCAAGACAAGCCTGCTCTTCTGAAAATAAATAAAACCATAAAAAGAAAACATCAAGAAACCTTCTGAAATTCACCAAAAAATCTAGACATCAGGGGAAAATCCCATCTTTGGTGTGCTGCTAGATTTTTGGACAAATAACACAATGCAAAAAGAATCAATGCATTTGGACTTATAGATAAAAAGTTGTGGCTGTTTGAAGCTCTCTGGATTTAAATGAATTTGAATTAAAAATAAAACAGACTGGGGGTGACATCGAAGGCATAAAAGCCCAGGGCGCCATCACTCGTACCGCTTCACGCGCATACAGAGCGACTGACTAGCGGGCCCCGCTAGTCAGGTGAGAAGGAGGGGGAGAGGGAAACAGAGAGTGGCGGAGCTTCGCCAGAGCGCACGCCGGCGGCGAGGGCTCTTGGGACCAAACGAGAGGGGGATGGAAGGAGAAGATAATGGCGCACCTGCCTACCCGTAGTGTGGCTAGGGGAGGTCGGACGGCATCAGAAACAGCCTCTCTAGCGGAGGCAGAGGGCAGCGGTCACCGGAGACGAAGACAACGGCGGCTAGGGGCGGCTCCGGGGGCTCCAACAGGGCGGAACGGCTTCACCGAAGAGTGAAGGAGGCCCTGGCAGGGTTTCCCTGGCCTGGCAGGGGCTGGAGCTGCGGGCACGGCCCGAGGGGATCGCCGGTGAGCTCAAGCTCGCAGATGGCAGCCTGCGGCCTGCCCGGCCAGGCTGCGGCTTTCTACTAGATTGCGGTGAGTGTGGGAGTGGTTGCGGGTGCTCGAGGAGGCTGGGGGTGGCGGCATTTATAGGTGTGCGGTGAGGTGGGTTCGGGCTCCGCCAGAGGACACTTGTCCATGGCGCCCGGCGACGAACGGCGCCAGTGAGAGAGGGGGAAGAGGACGGAGTTCACGCGGGAACTATTGGCGAGCATGGACGAGCACAGGGGCGAGGGGGAAGACGATGATCACAGTGCGCCGTGCACTATGTTGTTGGCCGGACCGTGCCTGTGCCCGCTGCAGCGAGCTCCGGCGTCGGCGAGTGCCAGGGAGGAGTTAAGGGAGTGGCGGCGAAGATGGTGGCGCGGTTTGGCACGCTCGGGCAGGCTGGGCAGCGAGCACGCGTGCAACAGAGCGCTCGACGGCACTCAGAGCGCGTGTTTTGCATGCCAGCACGCCTGGACGAACGTGGTCACCGCGTGAAGTATGACATCAGGTCAACCTAAGCGCTAACTTCATGTCTGACGTGTAGTCCTTGGTAGTTTTGATTGTTACTACGGTTGGGTTTGGTTCCAGGTGCAGTAGAAATGAATTTGTACTCCAAGTAAGTTTCTGGACAGTAACTTTGGAGGTTTACTGTGATCAAACCACTGGGAGTTGAGAGCTGAGCTTTGTAGGCTAGCCAACACTTACTAAGGTAAAGAGGCACAAGAAAAACCAGCTACAATGGAGCTAGTAAAATGGTAGTTGCTGTAGAAACTACCATTTCTGTGCAGAAATGAAAATATTTTCTGTAGCCAAAATATTCCAAAGAGTGATGAAATATTTTTGCTCAGAAAGGTGCCCTAGGGTTCAAAGAATAATTGGGATTTTTCTCAGGATTTTAGGGGCAAGAAAAATTAGGGTTGCTTTGGAGCACAAAGGGCTAGCTAGGGTTTTGGAGGGAAAATGAATATTTTTCATTTAAGAAAAATATTCCAAGTGATATTTTGAGATGATCCAGAGATGAAGGGTGGTTTGAGAAGGAGTAGAAGCACTTGGGTGAAAGTCAAGGGCTACAAGTGGTTAAGTCCAAATGAAATGATTCAAAAACTCCAAACTCAAATCCAAATCAACTGAAAACCAGGCAAAGAAGAGAGGGCAAAAACCAGGCTGCACATGGAGGCGTATCTTGCGGAGGTGCGCAGGATGGAATAGCAATTTGGGGGGCTGGAGCTGCAGCATGTGCCCCGTGGCACCAACCAAGAGGCTGATGACATCGCCAGAAGGGCATCCAGGCGGCTGCCTCAGGAGCCTGGCGTTTTTGAGGAACGGCTCTTCAAGCCCTCGGCAGCACCGTCACTATCAAGCACAGCGCAACCTCAAGAAGAACTCCCACAACCACCTGCCACAGGAGCCCCGGCTTGTGGCCCAACCTCGGGAGCACGCTTTCTCCTGGCACTCGAGCCTCAGGAGGGATGCTGGACTATGGAATTCAAGGACTACCTGATGCAAGGGACCCTACCAGAGAAAGAGGAGGACGCGGAACTTGTGGCCCGGCAGGCCACGACCTACTGTATCCAAGACGGAGAGCTCTACCTCAAGTGGCCAAATTATGTTTCCCTGCGTTGCATCTCCAGGGAACAGGGGAAGGAGCTGCTGGCTGACATACACGATGGAGACTGCGGGCACCACTCGTCATCATGGACCCTTGTTGCCAAGGCATTTCGCAGTGGGTTCTATTGGCCCATGGCACTCAATGACGCAATCGAGCTGGTGAAGGCTTGCGAAGCCTGCCAATTCCATGCCAAGCAGATCCATTAGCCAGCTCAGGGCCTGCAGACCATCCCACTCTCGTGGCCGTTCGCGGTCTGGGGGCTGGATATCTTGGGCCTATTTCCTCGAGCACCTGGGGGCTACCGCTACATCTACGTCGCCATCGACAAGTTCACCAAGTGGGCGGAGGTGGAAGCCATCCGCACCCTCTCAGCTGGCTCTGCAGTCAAGTTCATCAAGGGCCTCGTGAGCCGATTCGGTGTCCCAAATTGCATCATCACCGACAATGGTTCGCAGTTCACCAGTAATCTCTTCAAAACATATTATGCTAACCTTGGAACGCAGATATGCTACACTTCGGTGGCACACCCCCGGAGCAACGGCCAGGCCGAATGTGCCAACACGGAGGTCCTGAAAGGCCTCAAAACTAGGACCTTCAAGAAGAAGCGGGAGGCCTGTGGCAGGGGCTGGTACGACGAGCTCCAGTCCGTGTTGTGGTCCATCCGCACTACCGCCGCCAAGTCGACTGGCGAGACCCCGTTCTTCCTCGTCTACAGAGCAGAGGCGGTCCTCCCTCACGAGGTCAGGCATCGCTCCACACGGGTCTTAGCGTTTGATGAAGCACAGCAGGACGCCATGCGGGGGATGGACCTCGTGCTGGGGGAGGAGCACCGTCGAGAAGCCACACTACGAGCAGCAAGATACCAGCAGGGGCTGCGGCGGTATCATTGCCGCAACATCCGCCCCAGGACTCTTGAGGTAGGTGACCTCGTGCTCAGGCAGGTGCTCTCCAGGGAAGGGCTGCACAAGCTCTCGCCCGTGTGGGAGGGCCCGTTCAAGGTTGTTCATGTTTCCAGGCCTGGGGCCGCGCACCTGGAGACTCGGGAGGGGGTGCCCATCCCAAACGCTTGGAACATTCAGCACCTCCGGAAGTTCTACCCTTGAAGAAAGGCCCGGTGCCTATGAAGAAGGCCCCGTGCCTGTGAAGAAAGGCCCAGTGCCTGTAAAGAAGGCCCGGTGCCTGTGAAGCTCGCCGCCCCAAGAAAGTCCCAGTGCCTGTGAAGAAGGCCCAGTGCATGTGAAGCTCGCCGCCCGTGACACTCTCACGTAATAATGAGTTGGGGTTGTACACGCCCCGGAGTCTCTAGAGTGCCGCCCTTGGGCCTTGGGGGCTCCCACCCACGCCCAGTGGCAGCACTTAGCTCCGCACTGGTGAGAAGATGTCGAAGACGAGACTAGGTGCTGGACGCAGCTTTTCATTTGCTTTCCGCAGTTGGCTTGTTCTCCCTTGTTTGAACCTTTATTGGAGTTGCTTCTAGTGTTGTTTGCCGTCCTCTGCCACTGTTCTCTGTCTTTGTCTTTTGCCCAGCTCGCTCTCTCTCTCTCTCTCGCAAGCCTCGCAAGGGGGATGCGCGGGCGCCCTCGTGAGCCCCTTCTCACCTGGTTTTCACGAGGCTCCCTCGCTCAAGTTCGCAGCGGGAGCACCCCTCCTGGTCCGTGCCCCACGGGCATCACGACACAAAGCGCCAGACCTAAGCTGACCACCCTCGCGACCAAGGTTCGGAAACTATTCTCCCAACTGATCATTGCAGACCTTAAGACGCCCGGCGAGGCCTCGAGCAGGTACCTCGCGAGGCGAAAACTAGGGCAAACATCCCGAGCTAAGTTGTTCCTACGCGCAAGCACATAACCGCAACACCATAACACAGCACAGGGACGATAAAAATAGCACGGGGCTCCATACTTCTCTCTCTCTCAATGCAGGAAAAGGAGAAAAACAAAATAAAAACGGCGCGCGCCCTGCGACAGCTCACGAGGAGGGATCCGCACCATCCTCCCGAGCTCAATCAGACTCGGCCTCGTGCTTCACCGGGGCGCGGCGACGGGATGACCCGCTACCGCCCTCGAAGCAGGCGCGGCGACATGGTGGCTGATCGCGGCCACCGCTGGAGGAGCTGTCATCGAAGGAGGAGCCGCTAAAGCTCGGCTAGCTGCGGACGCCGCCAGGAGCGGGTTCGCCTTCACCCTCGTCGCGGCCGTCGCCAAGGCCAAGCACCTCGTCGCCGTCATCGTCTTCAGGGCAGCACCCAACACGGCGGCCATCTTCTCCGAACACCCTCACATAGAGGGTCGCGTCGCCATCGAACTTGAAGTGGAGGGTGCACCACCGGTCCAGGCCGCACGCGCGGGCAAACGTCTGCCAGCCGTGGGCCAGGGCCACATTCCAGGCAACGGAGATCTCCACCACAACCCAGGAGGCCCTGCTACAGCAGTCGTCCGCCTGCAGCCAGAGCTCGCCAGGGCCAACGGCCGGCAATTCATCAGCGAAGAAGAGAGGGAGCTGGAGCCAGTTGCCGGCCGGGTTGTTCGACCACACAACAAACTCCGACAGCACCTCCGCCGAATGGAAGCGCGGCAGGGGAGGCCGTGCAGCCACAAACGCCTTCCTCCACCAACTAGGCTGCCCCGACATGGGCGGCCATCACCGAGTGAAGGAACACCACCACGACCACGAGGAGCCGCGACGGGAGTCACGGGTTGCTTGCGGGGACGACCACAGCCGTGCTTGGGTGGGGGAGAGCCAGGCCCTTCCTGGCGAGCCTCCCCCTTTTCTTCGGCCGAGAACCTCTTCACGGGCGCCATGGGACGCTGCAAGCAATTGGAGCAAGGAAGAAGAAGAAGCAGGCGGAGCGAGAAGAGATAGACAATGAGGGCTTCCGCCCCTCCGTACTTATAGTCCAGAGGAGGCCAACCGTCGGCCTCCACGATCGCAGGTAATCATGACTCCTTTTGCATGCAGCAGGGACCCGTCAAATCGAGCAGTTGCCGAGGCAGCATGGGGAAGCGGAGACGCCCACGTCCAATAAACTGCCACGCGGCGACCAAGGCCGCAGGCTGTTGGGGCCCGCAGCGCTCCGCACTTGCCCTTTGGCTTCGCTGCTAAGCCAAGTCCGAGCGCGCCTTGGGCCCGGGGGCTACTATTGGCGTTCTGGGAACGGGGGTCCCTAGACTTGCCTGCCTGCAGCCTGCAGCGTGGCTCAAGAAGTGGCCTAGTTCAGGCCGTCTCAATCGACCCAAGTTCAAGACCTTCGCGAGGGGCCAAGCCGCGCGGGGCGGACGACACAAGGCTTCCTCGGGGCGGCCTCACCAGGCAGGCTCACGAGGAGGCGGAGAGATCAAGGCAAGGAGTACCTCGTGAGGTGCTCATGACACAAGCCATGACGATCAAGACCAGGTGGGCGCTAGGCGGGTGCCAGCCAGCGCAGTGTCCTCGTTTCCTCTTTGGTGCAAACGGGGCAAGCGCAGGCACTGAGTACCGAGGCATCAGGAAAAGGTTTCCATTGGTGCAACGAGACCAAGACCAGCAGAGCGGCAGGACGGAGATCACCGTGGAGCCCAAGACGGCGTCATCCCCAGTGCCTTTGGCAGTCGAAGACGAACTTTAGTCAGGATAGCTTGTACTAGATGTCCCCCTTCAAAATGGCCGTTGTTGGCTCCCTTCCCGCTCAATATTTGGGAAGAGGACCAGGGCCTCTATATATAGAGATAGCCAGCACAGTAGATATGATTGAATCCTTCCCTAGTAGAACACCACACCAGCTCAAGAACACCCCTCGCGAGGCTGTTCTTCCTCTGTACTATTCATCATCATCCCCAGAGGAAATCCACCACACCATAGACTGGATTAGGGTATTACACCACAACGGTGGCCCGAACCAGTATAAACCTCGTGTCCCTTGTGTTGTTCATCATGCTAGCTTAGAATCGCGGCGAGGTTTTGGGGGCGTGAATCGCTAGGGAGAAGATCTTCATGCGCAGCCCAGAGTTCGAACCTTAAGGGTTTTGCCAAAACCCGATATCCGACACTTCCGAAACACTCTGGGCCGGAAACATGGACTCTACTTCCACTGGGCCTGTCTCTATCCAGCCTTTCTTTGTATGCTCTGTTCCGATCGACCAAACCCTACACAAGGACGGACCTTGCATCAAAGTCGGGCGCTCTGGGGTTGACTGAACTCTGCGGTCATTCCCATATGGACGCCTGTCATCATATCGCCGGGGCACGTATGACCCGTCCCTCGGAAGGGGTGAAGGTGCTCAACGGTGGTTGTCGCGGGCGTACTCACGATCATACTCTCCATGAGCTCTTCCCAAGTGCCGATCCTGGTGGTGATCACGATCTCCACGCTGCAAAGGCGACCTAGGACTGTGTGCCGACTGAATGGTGTCTGCTCTTACTGATCTGCTATGGATTATGTTCCGCGACTGGGACACGATGGAGTTCTGCTCTCCTGCCGCTCGGAGCAGTGCCCTGATTTGCTCCAAGCCCCTTCCAGCCTCTGAACGGGACGGCTGAATGGACTCTGCGATACGTGCAGCAGCCGCAAGATTCTGAATCAGTGTGCGGAATACCTGAGTTTCTGGTGGAAACAATTGTCGTGGACGTCGACTTGACTCGGGGATCAGTCGACAAGCACACTCGTCGAGAGAATGTTGGAGATTCTCCAGACGAGTGTGCTCAGCCGGCGTGGCCAGGCACACTGCCTCCAAGGTCTGGGCCTTGGTGGTTTCCCCTATGATGGGGGTCTAGAGAGCCTCCACATTGCGGCGATGCAGCTCCTCCCTCTAATGCGAGCTGAGAGGTTGGGGCTGATACACTTCATGGTCGAATGATGGGCCGTCGCTTCTACCGCCGTCGCCACTGCGATGAAAACTAGGTGGACCGTGATGGAATTCGACCATGAGGACCTCCGCCGCAGGGTCACAACTCCTGCTCTCGGAAAAGGTATCTGCGAAATCAGTCGACATGTCGACCGATCCGCAAGGAAATATGTCGGGCTCGATCGCCGCGACTTGAGGGGTGAACGCCTGACGAGCCACCGCGTGTCTCACCCACTGCTGGAGCCATGAACGCCCAGACCACTTGCGACGGCGTCCAGCGGAGTAAGACAACAACGCGATGACCGACTGGTATGGGGTAGATGACTGTCGTAGGAGGACGCCGCAGGAACTCGCGCGGAAGTGCGACGAGCCATGAACCGGGAGAGCCTCGACATGAAGGGGGGCCTCCTGGAGCCAGGCGGAGTCGTCGGCGACGAAAGTGAGCGCGCCGAGTCAGAACTCGCGGTCCATGACCAAACCACCGCCGAAAACCATGTTGATGAAGATCGAAGAAAATGCAACCTCGCCGGAAGTTGCTAAGATGCTTTGCCCCACGGTAGGCGCCAACTGTCGTGGTTCTAAGTCTGGCAGTAAGTATAGGGGGTATGAATGAGGAGGCAAGGTCCTAGCTACGGTGCGATTGTACGCAAGTGTTTACGAGTTTAGGCGCCTCTCGGAGGAGGTAAAAGCCCTATGTCTCGGTGCCCTGAGGCGGTCGACTGGAATATGGGAGTGTGTGTTACAGGGGGTGCGAACCCTTGTGCTAGAGGAGGGGGGTGGCTTATATAGAGTGTGCCAAGAGCTCGGCCATCCCCCGTTACAAGGAGTTCAATGTACATAAAGATGGGGCGTTACTGATAACGCCAGCCATAAAGTGCTATTAATGATCTTAAAGACTACGAGTGAACGCCTGACCGTTGCTGTCCTGGTCGACTCCTGGTCTTCGATAGGTCGAGTGATATCAAGAAGGTGGGATACCCGAGTGAGGTGACTGGTCGAGTGGATTGCATACGACGCCTTCAATTGGTACTCCATGTCATGTCTTGGGTGTCTTTGCTTCTAGGGTAGTGACCTTGGGTAGGGCGTATAGGTCAGGCCTATGACCCTACCCTGGGTCGATATCATCATCACCCCTGGCTTTTTCCATCGAAGAAGAAAGGGAAGGGGAAGAGAGAAAGGAAAGGGGGCCGAACCCCCCTTTTTCCTTCTCCCAATCGGCCTCCTGCCATAGGGGGGCACGCCAGTCCTTGTGGGCTGGTGTGCTCCCCTCTCATGGCCCATGTGTCCCATATCTTCCCCCTGGGGGCTCCGGTAACTCCAACGGTACTCCGATAAATACCGATACACTTTGGAACTCTTCCGGTGTTTGAATATCATCGTCCTATATATCAATCCTTACTTCTCCACCATTCTGAGACTCCTCGTCATATCCGTCATCACATCCAGGACTCCAAACAACATTTGGTCACCAAATTACATAACTCATATAATACTATATCGTTAACGAATGTTAAGCGTGCGGACCCTACGGGTTCAAGAACTATGTAGACATGATCGTGACAACTCTCCGTTCAAAAACCAATAGCGGAACCTGGATTCTCATATTGGCTCCCGCATATTCTACGAAGATCTTTATCGGTTGAACCATTATGACAACATACGCGATTCCATTTGTCCGTGGGTATGTTACTTGCCCGAGATTCGATCGCCGGCATCTTCATACCTAGTTTAACCTTGATACCAGCAAGTCTCTTTACTCGTTCCATAATACATCATCCTGCAACTAATTCATTAGTCACTTTGCTTGCAAGGCTTCTTATGATGTATATTACCGAGAGGGCCCATACATACCTCTCCGATACTCGGAGTGACAAATCCTAATCTAGATCTATGCCAACTCAACAAACACTTTCAGAGATACCTGTAGAGCATATTTATACTCACCCAGTTACGTTGTGACATTTGATAGCACACAAGGCATTCCTCCGGTATCCGGGAGTTGCATAATCTCATAGTCGAAGGAATATGTATTTGACATGAAGAAGGCAATAGCAATAAAACTGAACGATCAATATTCTAAGCTAACGGATGGATCTTGTCCATCACATCATTTTCCTAATGATGTGATCCCGTTATCAAATAACAACTCATGTCCATGGTTAGGAAACCTTAACCATCTTTGATCAATGAGCTAGTCAAGTAGAGTCTCACTAGGGACACAATGTTTGTCTATGTATTCACACATGTATTTAGGTTTCCGATGAATACAATTCTAGCATGAATAATAAACATTTGTCATGAATAAGGAAATATAAAATAACAACATTATTATTGCCTCTAGGGCATATTTCCTTCAGTCTCCCACTTGCACTAGAGTCAATAATCTGGATTATATTGTAATGATTCTAACACCCATGGAGTCTTGGTGTTGATCATGTTTTGCTCGTGGAAGAGTCTTAGTCAATGGGTCTGCTACATTCATATCCGTATGTATTTTGCAAATCTCTATGCCTCCCTCCTTCACTTGATCACGGATGGAGTTGAAGCATCTCTTGATGTGTTTGGTTCTTTTGTGAAATCTGGATTCCTTCGCTAAGGCAATTGCTCCAGTATTGTCACAAAAGATTTTCATCGGACCCGATGCACTAGGTATTACACCTAGATCAGATATGAACTCCTTCATCCAGACTCCTTCATTTGCTGCTTCCAAAGCAGCTATATACTCTGCTTCACACGTAGATCCTACCACGACGCTTTGCTTGGAACTACACCAACTGACAGCTCCACCATTCAAAATAAATATGTATCCGGTTTGTGACTTAGAGTCATCCAGATCACTGTCAAAACTAGCATTGACGTAACCATTTACGACGAGCTCTTTGTCACCTCCATAAATGAGAAACATATCCTTGGTCCTTTTCAGGTACTTCAGGATGTTCTTGACCACTGTCCAGTGATCCTCTCCTGGATTACTTTGGTACCCCCTGCCAGACTTATGACAAGCCACACATCAGGTCTGGTACACAGCATAGCATACATGATAGAACCTATGGCTGAGGCATAGGGAATGACTTTCATTTTCTCTCTATCTTCTGCAGTGGTCGGGCATTGAGTCTAACTCAATTTCACACCTTGCAACACAAGCAAGAACCGTTTCTTTGACTGATCCATTTTGAACTTCTTCAAAACTTTGTCAAGGTATGTGCTTTGTGAAAGTTCTATTAATCGTCTTGATCTATCTCTATAGATCTTGATGCCCAATATATAAGCAACTTCACCGAGGTCTTTCATTGAAAAACTTTTATTCAAGTATCCTTTTATGCTATCCAGAAATTCTACATCATTTCCAATCAACAATATGTCATCCACATATAATATTAGAAATGCTACATAGCTCCCACTCACTTTCTTGTAAATACAGGCTTCTCTGAAAGTCTTTATAAAACCATATGCTTTGATCACCTCATCAAAGCATATATTCCAACTCCGAGATGCTTGCACCAGTCCATAGATGGATCGCTGGAGCTTGCGCACTTTGTTAGCACCTTTATCGACAAAACCTTATGGTTGCATCATATACAACTCTTCTTTAAGAAATTCATTAAGGAATGCAGTTTTGACGTCCATTTGCCAGATTTCATAATCATAAAATGCGGTAATTGCTAACATGATTCAAACAGACTTAAGCATCGCTACGGGTGAGAAAGTCTCATCGTAGTCAACTCCTTGAACTTGTCGAAAACCTTTTGCGACACGTCGAGCTTTGTAGACAATAACATTACCATCAGCGTCAGTCCTCTTCTTGAAGATCCATTTATTCTCTATGGCTCTCCAATCATTGGGCAAGTCCACCAAAGTCCACACTTTGTTCTCATACATGGATCCTATCTCAGTTTTCATGGCCTCAAGCCATTTATCGGAATCTAGGCTCATCATAGCTTCTTCATAGTTCGTAGGTTCGCCATGGTCTAGTAACATGACTTCTAGAACAGGATTACCATACCAATCTGGTGCGGATCATGCTCTGGTTGACCTACGAGGTTCGATAGTAACTTGATCCGAAGTTTCATGATCATCATCATTAGCTTCCTCTCTAGTTGGTGTAGGCATCATGGGAATAGATTTCTCTGATGAGCTACTTTCCAAATTGAGAGAATGTACAATTACCTTATCAAGCTCTACTTTCCTCCCACTCACTTCTTTCAAGAGAAACTCCTTCTCTAGAAAGGTTCCATTCTTGGCAACAAAGATCTTCCCTTCGGATTTGTGGTAGAAGGTGTACCCAATTGTTTCCTTAGGGTATCCTATGAGGACGCACTTCTCCGATTTGGGTTCGAGCTTGTCAGGTTGAAGCCTTCTGACATAAGTGTCGCAACCCCAAACTTTAAGAAATGACAGCTTAGGTTTCTTTCCAAACCACAATTCATACGGTGTTGTCTCAACGGATTTAGACGGTGCCCTATTTAACGTGAATGCAGCTGTCTCTAATGCATAACCCCAAAACGATAGTGGTAAATCGGTAAGAGACATCATAGATCACACCATATCTTATAAAGTACAGTTACGATGTTCGGACACACTATTACGCTGTGGTGTTCCAGGTGGCGTGAGTTGTGAAACTATTCCACATTGTTTTAAATGAAGGCAAACTCGTAACTGAAATATTCGCCTCCGCGATCAGATTGTATAAACTTTATTTTCTTGCTACGATATTCTCCAATTCTCTCTAAAATTCTTTCAACTTTTCAAAAATTTCAGACTTGTGTTTCATCTATGAAGGTTAGAAAATAACGATACCCACCGCGTGCCCCAACACTCATCGAACCGCATACATCGGTACGTATTATTTCCAATAAGTCATTGGCTCGCCCCATTGTTCCGGAGACCGGAGTTTTAGTCACCTTTCCCATGAGGCATGGTTCGCAAGTATCAAGTGATTCCAAAAGTCCATCTACATGGAGTTTCTTCATGCGCTTTACACCAATATGACCTAAACGGCAGTGCCACAAATATGTTGCACTATCATTATCAACTTTGCATCTTTTTGCATTAATATTACGAATATGTGTATCACCACAATCGAGATTCAACAGAAATAGACCACTCTTCAAGGGTGCATGACCATAAAAGATATTACTCATATAAATAGAACAACTATTATTCTCTGATTTAAATGAATAACCTTCTCGCACTAAACAAGATCCAGATAAAATGTTCATGCTCAACGGTGGAATGGCACCAAATAACAATTGTTCAGGTCTAAAACTAATCCCGAAGGTAGATGTAGAGGTAGCATGCTGACGACGATCACATCAAACTTGGAACCATTCCCGGCGTGCATCATCACCTCGTCCTTAGCCAATCTTCTTTAATCTGTAGCTCCTGTTTCGAGTTACAAATATGAGCAACCGAACCAGTATCAAATACCCAGGCACTACTACGAGCATTAGTAAGGTACACATCAATAACATGTATATCAAATATACCTTTGTTCACTTTGCCATCCTTCTTATCCGCCAAATACTTGGGGAACTTCCGCTTCTAGTGACCATTCCCTTTGTAGTAGAAGCACTCAGATTCAGGCTTGGGTCCAGCTTTGGGCTTCTTCCCGGGAGTGGCAACTTGCTTGCCATTCTTCTTGAAGTTCCCTTTCTTCCCCTTGCCCTTTTTCTTGAAACTAGTGGTCTTGTTAACCATCAACACTTGATGCTCCTTCTTGATTTCTACCTCCGCAGCTTTTAGCATTGCGAAGAGCTCAGGAATTGTCTTCTCCATCCCCTTCATATTATAGTTCATCACAAAGTCCTTGTAGCTTGGTGGCAGTGATTGAAGAACTCTGTCAATAACACTATCATCTGGAAGATTTACTCCCAGTCGAGTCAATTGATTATGATACCCAGACATTTTGAGTATGTGTTCACTGACAGAACTGTTCTCCTCCATCTTGCAGCTATAGAACTTGTTGGATACTTCATATCTCTCAACTCGGAGCATTTGCTTGAAATATTAACTTCAACTCTTGGAACATCTCATATGCTCCATGACGTTCAAAACATCTTTGAAGTCCCGATTCCAAGCTGTAAAGCATGGAACACTGAACTATCGAGTAGTCATCAGATCGAGCTTGCTAGACGTTCAAAACACCAACATCTGCTCCTGCAGCAGGCCTTTCACCTAGTGATGCATCAAGGACATAATTCTTCTATGCAACAATGAGGATAATCCTCAAGTTACGGACCCAGTCCGTGTAATTGCTACCATCATCTTTCAACTTAGCTTTCTCTAGGAACGCATTAAAATTCAGGGGAATGGTAGCACGGGCCATTGATCTACAACATAGATATGCAAATACTATCAGGACTATGTTCATGATAAATTAAGTTCAATTAATCAAATTACTTAAGAACTCCCACTTAGATAGACCTCCCTTAAGTCATGATACTTGATCCAAATCAACTAACCCATATCCAATCATCACGTGAGATGGGGTAGTCATGAATGGTGAACATCTTTATGTTTATCATATCTACTATATCATTCACATTCGACCTTTCGGTCTCCAGTGTTCCGAGGCCATGTCTATACATGCAAGGCTCGTCAAGTTTAACCCGAGTATTCCGCATGTGCGTCATGATCTCCACCGTCACCGGCTCAACACCTTGATCTCCATCGTTGCGTCATGGTAGTCTCGCCAACTATTGCTTCTACAACTATCGCTAACGCATAGTGATAAAGTAAAGCAATTAGATGGTGTTTGCATTTCATACAATAAAGAGACAACCATAAGGCTCCTGCCAGTTGCCGATAACTTTTACAAAACATGATCATCTCATACAATAACATGTATCACATCATGTCTTGACCATATCACATCACAACATGCCCTGCAAAAACAAGTTAGACGTCCTCTACTTTGTTGTTACAAGTTTTACGTGGCTGCTACGGGCTTCTAGCAAGAATCGTTCTTACCTACGCATCAAAACCACAACGGTGATTTATCAAGATTGTTGCTTTAACTTTAAACAAGGACCGGCCGTAGTCAAATTCGATTCAACTAAAGTAGGAGAAACAGACACTAGCCAGCCACCTTTATGCAAAACTAGTTGCATGTCTGTCGGTGGAACCGGTCTCAAGAACGTGGTCATGTAAGGTTGGTCCGGGCCGCTTCATCCAACAATACCGCCGAATCAAAATAAGACATTGGTGGTAAGCAGTATGATGATCACCGCCCACAACTCCTTGTGTTCTACTCGTGCATATCAGCTACGCATAAACCTGGCCCATGATGCCACTTTTGGGGAACGTAGCATGCAATTTCAAAAAAAAATCCTACGCTCACTCAAGATCTATCTAGGAGATGCGTAGAAGCAAGGGGGAGAGTGTGTCTATGTACCCTCGTAGACCGTAAGCGGAAGCATTTCACAACGCGGTTGATGTAGTCGAACTTTCTTCGCGATCCGCCGATCGAGTACCGAACGTATGAAACCTCCAAGTTCTGCACACGTTCAACTTGGTGGCGTCCCTCGCCTTCTTGATCCAGCAAGATGTCGGGGTAGTAGATGAGTTCCATCAGCACGACAGTGTGGTGACGGTGACGGTGAAGTGATCTCCACAGGGCTTCGCCTAAGCACTATGAAGTTATGACAGGAGGCGTAAATTGTGGAGGAGGGCACCGCAAACGGCTAAGATAATGTTTGGGGTGTGCTAGGCACCCCCTTCCCACATATATATAGGTGGGGGAGGAGGGAGCAGCCAGGGGGTGCCCCAAGTAGGATCTGAATCCTATTTTGGGATTTCACCAAGTAGCGCCCCCCTGCCTTTTCCCACCGGAGAAGAAAGGGAAGGGGAAGAGAGAAAGGAAAGGGGGGGTGAACCCCCCCCTCCTTTTCCTTCTACCAATTGGCCTCCTACCATATGGGGGGCGCACCACCCCTTGTGGGCTGGTGTGCTCCCCTCTCATGGCCCATATCTTCCCCCCGGGGGTTCCGGTAACCCCTCCGGTACTTCGATAAATACCCGATACACTCTGGAACATTTCCGGTGTCTGAATACCGTCATCCTATATATAAATCTTTACTTCTCGACCATTTCGAGACCCCTCGGCATGTCCGTGATCACATTCGGTCACGAAATCACATAACTCATATAATACTATATCATCAATGAACGTTAAGCGTGCGACCCTACGGGTTCGAGAACTATATAGACATGACTGAGACACCTCTCCGGTCAATAACCAATAGCGGAACCTGTATGCTCATATTGGCTCCCACATATTCTATGAAGATCTTTATCGGTCGAACCGTTATGACAACATACGTGACTCCCTTTGTCCATCTGTATGTTACTTGCCCGAGATTCGATCGTCGGTATCTTCATCCCTAGTTCAATCTCATTACTAGCAAGTCTCTTTACTTGTTCCGTAATACATCATCCTGCAACTAACTCATTAGTCACTTTGCTTGCAAGGCTTCTTATGATGTGTATTACGGAGAGGGCCAAGAGATACCTCTCCGATACTCAGAGTGACAAATCCTAATCTCGATCTATGCCAACTCAACAAACACCTTTGGAGATACCTGTAGAGCCTCTTTATAATCACCCAGTTATGTTGTGACGTTTGATAACACATAAGGCATTCCTCCGGTATCCGGGAGTTGCATAATCTCATAGTCGAAGGAATTTTATTTGACATGAAGAAAGCAATAGCAATAAAATTGAACGATAAATATGCTAAGCTAACGGATGTGTCTTGTCCATCACATCATTCTCCTGATGATGTGATCCATTTATCAAATAACAACTCATGTCCATGGTTAGGAAACCTTAACCATCTTTGATCAACGAGCTAGTCAAGTGGAGGGCTCGCTAGGGACACCGTGTTTGTGTATGTATTCACACATGTATTTAGGTTTCCGATCAATAGAATTCTAGCATGAATAATAAACATTTATCATGAATAAGGAAATATAAAATAACAACCTTCTTATTGCCTCTAGGGCATATTTCCTTCTCCTCTCTCTCTATATCTATCTCTCTCGTGTTCTTAATTTTGCATGATCTTGATGTATCATGAGCTTTGTTAATATAATTGGATCATATGAACTTCTTCTCCTCTATGTGGTGAACTGACTCTTGATCTTTGAAGTGTCATATCTTGTGTTGAATACTTTGGATTTGAGATCATTTGGTGTATGTCTTGCTTGTGGATTCCCATGGTGACAATGGGGTAATTTATCGAGATCACTTGACATATGTTTTGGTAATCAACTTGCAGATTCCCGTGGTGACATTAGGGTAATATAGGCATACAGGTTGGTACACGTTTTTGTCCTAGTTTCTCCAATAGGAACTTCGGAGTGATTCTTTGCCTCATCTTGAGGGATTGTTATATGATTCAATTATGTTAGCACTATTGGGAGATTGCACTAGTGAAAGTATGAACTCTAGGCCTTGTTTCCCAGCATTGCAATATCGTTGTGCTCTATCACTTGCTACCTTGCTAACTTTAATATTTCATATTACAAAAACCTATATCTATTGTCCATGCTACACTTGTATCACCATCTCTTTGCCAAACTAGTGCGCCTATACAATTTACCATTGTATTAGGTGTGTTGAGGACAAAAGAGATTTCTTGTATTTGATTGCGGGGTTTCACTCTGTGCATTTTAAAACCGAACCGAAAAACCATACCGAAAATAAACCGAACCGAACCGATCTTTTTGTTTTTATGGTTTCTGGTTTCGGTATGGTATGAACTTTTCATACCGATTTGAACTTTGGCTTTTATGGTATATACCGAAAAACCGAATGGTTAACCGAATAAACCGAAGTAAAAGATAAATTTATATTTCTTGAGATGAACAACCGTACAAGTTGTCATTTTTCTTGTACATGAGTCAAATTCACTACTAAGCACCAACATTTTTCTTGTAACATTGTCATTTTTCTCTTTTTAAAATGCTAAGCACGTCCATAACCATCAACAGATGAATCAATGCATGCATATATACTTATATATATAGTCATATACTATTTGTGTAAAATAGAATGTGTTTTGAGTCATAAATTTGCAAATTATTATTACGTCATTTTCAAATTCGCGTCAACTTTGGTTTTTATGGTATATACCGAAACCATACCGAAATAATTTGGTATATACCGAAACCGAACCGTATTTTAATTTCATACCGTATTTACCGAAGTATTAATACCGTACATACCGAAAAACCGTATAAACCGAATAAACCGAACGCACAGGGCTAGCGGGGTTGTTTGAGAGAGACCATCTTCATCCTACACCTCCCATGGATTGATAAACCTTAGGTCATCCACCTGAGAAAAAAATGTTGTTGTCCTACAAAACTCTGTGCTTGGAGGCCCAACAGTCTACAAGAATAAAAGTTGTATAGTAGACATCACACCCATGATTGAAAGTCAGGAATCCCTTTAGGTAAAGTTTGCTGGCTAGTGAGCCTAAAAATGTATATTTGGCAAAAACACAGAAGCCACCTCATCCAACTTATATAGTCTACATCAACAAAGTGAAGGATGGGCGATCGTTGAATCATAAAAAATGCACTAAAGTTGTTAGTGGCCTGCGCTTCGAGGAGGACACAGTGTGGGCATTCTGCTTCTTCGGCCTTACTAGCGACCCGATGATCCTTCGCTTGAAATGTGTACCTCTATAAACTATAATGATGAAGAATCTCTCATGCCATGTATGGTGGAGATAACACTATCAATATATCATGATGCATGCTATCAGTTGTGTTGTCTACACTGAATTGCATGTAAATTTTATTATTAGCAAATATTAAATTAAAATCATAAAATTAAGGTCATCACAATTGGATACGATTATGAAAAACCAAAGGTGTGCAATGTGTGACAACAATACATATCAGTTTAGAAAAGTACAGTTAGCGACAGAAAAATAAGGCACACGTATCTTGCAGGACACAGATAGGTGTTAGTACATCCTTCGTGCACATAACGTGCACGAGAAACGTCGGTGTTACTCCATTCATCGTAGACGAATTATGGAGAAAAGACATCAATGTTAGCAACCTTCACACACGTAATCTACAGGACGGGCATTGGTGTTAGTTCCACTTTCACAAACGGCTGTTTTAGTCCAATCGTGGGCAATTGACATTGTAATCACACATAATTTGGCCAGGCTAGTCGTGTGGGACGGTCTTGTCAAAACACAGGATTTGGCTTTGGTCAGCGAAGTACACCCTCATTGCCAATCCACTCAAGCACACGGTTCTGTAAACTGTCAATGATTGGGGGCATAGGAATAGCGGTCAGGTATACTAGTGATTGGTGTAGAAGGGATCCAGGTGAGAAGATATTAAGGAAGGTGTGAACAAGGATTTGTGCCGACTATATGGAGGATTACAAGAGCGTGATGATTATTTCTGGGCACGATTATATGTTGCTTATATCGACACGGAAGCCAGAGTTGCGAGAACGAATGCTCCAGTCGGCTGGCCAACAACAGTTTTCTTCATTTCTCCACTAAGTTATACTTTCTCTCTCGGCTTTTTATATATTTTCATACAAAAAAACTGAAAATACATATATTCCACAATAGAATACTAAAATTTCGAAAAAAATGTTTGGACAAGGTTGAGACAATGTTCGTCAAGTGTTAATTTTTTTTTGATAGCATTAAGTAAATGGTTGTAACAAAATAAATATTCATGTACTTCAAAAAAAGTATCTGCCATTATAAAAAATGTTAACCATGTATTTAACAAAATGTTAAACGTGTATACAAAAAATATTTCTGATGTATACAACAAATGTATAATGTACATGAAAAAAGTACACAACAAAACATATATCTGAAAAAATGTTAATAATGTATTTGAAACTTTTTTTTGCAAGGAACTTTAAGAGCTTTATTCATAGAAGAGCATTCTCTCGGCAGTCAGCCGATAAGCTGCTAACCAGGAAGCTGGGAGTATCTTCCAACCAACTTTCCATCACAGTCAATGTGCAAGCATCCTTAGCACAGAGATGAGCTGGATAGTTAGCTGACTGGATTACATGCTGAATAACAAAAGTAGAAAAATTACAAACTAGCTCTTCAATTTTTGAAAGAAGTGGAGCCACAACCGAAAGAGAGTTATGGCGATTTTCCCACAATTTTGTAACTTCCAGACAGTCTGTTTCAATAATCACCTTTTGGAAGCCTCTAAGATTTGCGAAATGCACGCCTTCACGTTACCGCCATGGTCTCGGTTATAAGAGAATCTATAACACCCAAGCGGGGTTTGATCCATGCTCCCAAAAAAGTGGACATCGGTCGGGCTACACCACCGCACCACCAGTGCCTCCGTCCAAATGAATAGATGCATCAGTGTTAATTTTTACCGTGTTTCCATCAGGGGATCACCACCCATACGCTGAGAGTATTTTCAGGTACTGCCGAGGAACAGCAAAAAGCGCAAGGACTTTTTTGTAAGCCTCACCGAGTGAACCAGGCTGATTGATTCCTTTTCATGATTGAAACTATTAATTATGTATAGAAAAAATGTTCCTCGTGTATACCAAAAATGTACAATATGTACGGAAAAGTAGACATGTATTTTAAAATCTTAAACATGTATACAAAAAATGCACAACATGTATGACAAAAAAGACATTAGAACTTGTAATAAAAATAAATGTAATCATGCATTTTCAAATTTTAAAACATGCATAAAATGTTGTTTGATGTACATATAAAATGTGCATTCTGTGTGAAAAAATAGACATGTGTTGAAAACATCAAAAATAAAAATCTTATACAAATAAATGTTTCTCTTGTATACGAAAAATGTGGAATGTGTATGGAAAAAGTAGACATGTGTGAAAAAATAAAAAATAAACATCATGAAACCAAAAAGAAACAACAAAAACCGAAAAAACATGGAAAAAGATAATGGAAATTAAATATGATGGAAAATAAAAACAAAAAAATAGAAGAAACCGATGTGAAGCAGTGGAACTTAGTGAAAAACTAATAAAAATAGATGAAAACTGAGAAAAGCAAAGAGAACTGAAGAAAAAATGAATACAAATAGGAAAGAAAAACAAAGAAACCGATGCAAAACAATGAAACACTATGAAATCCAAGAAGAGCGATGGTGACAGAGAAAGAAACAAAAACAAGAGGAAAAAAGAAAGAAAAAACAATACCGGACCAATCCGGCAATGTACAGGAAACAAGTAGAAAAAATCTACTATAACGAGCGAGCGAGCAAACGAACAACGACCGACACATTGACCGGCCGAACCATACATGTGGACTCCAGAGGCGAGCTAGAGTTACGTCTCAAAGTAAGCGGGATATAGCTCTAGCGGTTATTTCCTTCGAGCCTGGTTATGCTTGTGGGTTGTGTTTTTTGCGGGCCAACTTTTTGAGTGCTCCTAATCGATGCCTCAAGCGGGACCTCCTACATGGCACGTACGTGCCAGG
>NC_041387.1:392565774-392624223 GCF_002162155.2 Triticum dicoccoides | reverse complement strand
GGGAAGCACCTTGTTTTTTTTCCTTTTCTTCTCTTTTTTCCTTTTTCAAACAATTCGGGATTTCAAAAAAGGTTGCAATTGTGAAATGGTAGTGAATTAAAAAATTGTTCATGATTTGAAAAATTGTTCGGGAAATGATAAATGCTCATGGATTTAGAAAATGTTCAATGAATTCAGAAACAATTCTTGAATTCAAAAGATGTTCATGATTTTGAAAGAATGAACATTTTTATTTTGATGAACAATTTTTCATGAGAATTTTCTAATAATGACGAACATTTTTTTGTATTCAATGGACACATTTTGAAATTGATAACAATTTTCTTCAAAATCCATGAACAAACATGGAATTTGATGAACAAATTTTGAATTTGGATGAATATTTTTTTAAATCTGCTGAATTTTTTTTGTAATTCTATGAACATTTTTCAATCTGGTGAACCAAAAAATGTTCCCGAATTTGCAAAGAAAATTCACAAAAAAGTGAAAATTAAAAAAGTACAGAATTTCAAAATCTTATCATGATTTGAAAAAAATGTTGATGAGTTTGAAAGATATTAGAAAATTGAAAATTGAAAAAACAAGAATCAAAAAGAAAATGGAAAACAAAAAAGAAAAGATAAGCCAAAAAGAGAACAGAAAAAGGAACAGAAAAGAAAATAAGAAAAAAAAGGAAAGAAACAAAAAACCGAAATAAATAATAGAGAAAAACAGAAAAAACTAGTTCAGGGAAGCTTCTAGAACCTTCCCAAAACCGGTTGGGGTAAATCCTTAAAATGGGCCGGCCCGTAGAAACTCCTTAAAATGGGTACGGTCACTCCGCGGCGACCTGTGCGCCAAATAGGATGCACAGCCTCAAGCGCCCGATCGTGGAACTAGTGCCGGCACAGAAACGTGGAGCGCGGGCCATTAGCATGTCGCACGCAGGTCGGTCAACCTTTGAATTTTGCAAAAAAACAATAAAAGAGGGGAAATAAAAAAATGTCAGCATTTTAATAAGTTCATGGAATTCGAAATAGTTCCTATATTTTTTGCTAAAAGTTTATCAATTTTGAAAAAAAAGTTCACCAAAATTTTATAAAAGTTCATTAATTTTTAAAAATTCATGATGTTGAAAAATATGGATTTTAGAAAACATCAATTTTGGAAATAAAAATCATCTACTTTGAGAAAAGTCATTGAGTTTGAAAAATGTTCATCTGTATTAAAAAAAGTTCGTGCATTGTCGAAAAAGAAATATTAAAGAAAATAAAAAGAATAAATTAAAAATAAAAATGACATAAAAATAAAACAAAGTCGGTCCATAAAAAACAATATCGAAAAAAAACCCGGCTAGGAAGCTTCTCGAAGCATCCCGAAACCAGCAATTGAACTGTCCTGGTATACCTTTTAAATGGGCCAGCTCATGTAGCATCGATGGAGGTAAGGGACCTGTAAATGCGCTGCTTTTATGTTGTTTGCTCTAGGATAAAAACTTTCCACGTTCTCCTGATACGGAGAAATTATTACTTGTAGTCGGGTGTTTTGCTTGTTCCCTTCCACTGTAGTGAGATAAAATTTAGAAAATCCTACTCCCTTTGATGTTTTTGTTAAATCGAAATCTGTACCGTATGTTGGTAGTTTCTTTACGAGCATCTCAAGCATGGTAGTGCGGTGCGCAAAAAAAAATTACAGCACCAAAATAGCGTTTTAGCGCCGGGGGGGAGGGGGGGGAGGGGGTCGAGGCACTGCAAAAGTTAGCGTGCCGCTGTAGCGCTTCATCAGGCGCGGTAAAATCCAACGCACGCGTCCAGCCGACGCTTGGAGCTGGAGCTGGTGCACAAAATACTCAACACGTTGAACCTTGTTAACCGTGCGCGGGATTATAGCGCGACTGCTGGAGCGCTACTTTCGGTCGCGCGCTATATAACAGTTTTATCCAACGTGCGGCTTGTTCAGCGCATCGGTTGGAGATGCTCTAATGAAAATCAACATGGCGTCCCATTGTATAAAAAAGAAAATGCAGCCATTGACAATGATGGGCTTAAGATCGATGGAGGCATATAAATGTTGGAGTGGCAAAGGAGCAAACATCCTTAGGATGGTTCCAAAATAGCTTCTTGTCTGGTTTAACGCACATTTATTATGGTGTTTTCATTCCCTCCAAAACTCTCCAAGTTCATGGGAGTTTGCAAGGTTGTCATCGCGAAACGTATCCTCGGGCTACAAGTGTCGTGAGACGCATTCCTGCCACATAAAACTACAGGTTTTCATTTGACCGGCAAGGTACAACACTTTTATAAGTGCGCAGCTGAAACCTGAAACGCCAGTAGGCAGTATTATATGCTGAATAAGTAGGGAATTTTTTGACTAATTTAACCCACAAATAAATCTAGCATGGCATGGATAGAATTAACGACATACCCATTCTCATGTAGACAAGCAAGTGCTATGCAAACAATAGACGCATCTACACATAATGCTAGTACTGCTAATGCGGAAATAAACAGGAGCGGGATAAACGTGTTGTACCCTCCAGTAGGCCAGGCAGAAGCCGCCGCGGCGGTGGCGGCAACGGCGTCCTCGACGGCTTTCTTGTCGGCCTCGAACTTCTCAGCGATGAGACGGTCGGTGTCGGAATGAGACATGGTGATGATGAAGGCGACGCAAACGTAGAGGAAGCAGACGAACGGAGACGAGAAGTCGCAAAGTCGCTTCCCAAAAACCTATTCGCCCCTCTCTCGTACAGAATCCGGAGAGGTGGGGTTTCAGAGACCTGCTCTCCCGTCGACCGTGTACGCGGCGGACAAGATGGAGTCATCGGCCGCAGCAGCAGCAAAGGAGCGACGGTGGGCAGTGCGCGTGGAGCAGATGTGATATGTTCGTGGCGGCTAGGGTTATGAGACACCTCACACTTATATAGGCGCAAACGCGTGGAGAAACGTGGGCTCGATCCATGTCCGAGTCCGTGACAGCCCATGATTCGACGTCTCAGATCGTGGCCCAGCTGTCAGAAAACTCTCCATTACAGACTGGCAAAAATAAGCGCATAGGTGTGAGCTTGACACGGCTCATTCCGCAACCCGCGTCGCGTCGTGACGAGGTGGACGGCAGAGGAGAAGTGCGCGAGGGTCTCTTCTATTATCAAGATCCAATAGCATGCAGGAGAGAAACCATTATAAGGAGGTCTAACTCTTCTCCAACTTCCGGGGTGGGACTAAACTTTTCGCTACACCTAGTGCCAATTAAACCCACATGGGCCTTTAGAGATTTTCAGAAATTGTTAGATGGGCCCTAGGCGCACCCTAATATTTCAACAATCCCCCACCAGATCTCGAGGGCCTATTGTGTCCTCTGTTTCAATTGTTGTTTCGATATACGAGTGTTTCACTGAAGACCTGATAAGGTTGAACTTCACCCAGAGCAAGTAGCTACACCCCTTTACAACTGAACAATGGACTATGTCTTGAATTGTCAGTTTGGCATAAAGAAGCTTCACCACATGTCTTACTAGTACTAGGCTGCCAAAGGCTGACCCCTACAGTAGGCCTGATCTATTCATGAGCTTACTAGAGATCACCCAAATCTCATAGACTGTGACCAGCAGTCGGGCTCATATAGGTGTGTTCCTCCAAAGATCGCTCTGTAGGATAGCATTTTGCTTGCATAAGCTTTGGAACACATTAAGACAATAGTCATCCTACCATACAGTATCGAGAGTGTTGCACCTTCAAGGGAGTGGGTTAGTATAGGTAGTCTCCTCAGTTCACCACTGACTTGTTTTCCTAGGTCCTACTTCACGGGATCTCCGATCTCATAGGCTGGATTACCACCACGGCAACTCATGTGGGTCTCATACAAATCTCCCTCGATGCATTATCTATCACAACACGTGATAGCCCTTTTGTAAAGGGATCTGCCAGATTCTTAGCCGTTTGGACATACTCCAACGCTATCACTCTAGAGTTTCTTAATTTTCTGACAGCTTTTAATCTCATTCTTATGTGTTTGTTGGACTTCATGTTGTCCTTTGAACTCTTCACTTTGGTGATAACAGTCTGATTGTCACAGTTCATAAGGATAGTCGGAACCGGTTTATCTACCAATGGCAAGTCCATCAAAAGATCTCGAAGCCATCCTGCTTCGACACTAGATGTGTCTAATGCTGTTAATTTTGCTTCCATAGTCGATCTCGTTAAGATCATTTGCTTGCAAGACTTTTAGAAAACAACACCACCTCCAAGAGTAAACATATACCCAGTTGTGGCATTCATCTCATCAGTATCAGATATCCAATCCGCATCACTATACCCTTCAAGTACCGACGGGTATCCAATATAGTGAAGTCCATAGTTCATAGTACCTTTTAGATAGCGCATAAATCTTTCAATAGCATTACCAATGTACATCACCCGGTTTGGAAACAAACCGGCTCAGTTTGCTCACAGCAAACACGATGTGAGGCATCGTCGCGCTCGCTAGGTACATGAGTGAACCAATAATTTGAGAGTATCTCAATTGATCCTTAGCCGTGCCTTTGAACTTTCTGTTGGGAAACATAGTAATTTCAAAAAAATTCTACGCACACGCAAGATCATGGTGATGCATAGCAACGAGAGGGGAGAGTGTTGTCCATGTACCCTCGTAGACAGAAAACGGAAGCGTTAGCACAACGCGGTTGATGTAGCCGTACGTCTTCACAGCCCGACCGATCAAGCACCGAAGCACGGCACCTCCGAGTTCTTGCGCACGTTCAACTCGATGACGTCCCTCGAACTCCGATCCAGCCGAGTGTCGAGGGAGAGTTCCGTCAGCACGACGGCGTGGTGACGATGATGATGTTCTACCGATGCAGGGCTTCGCCTAAGCACCGCTACGATATTATCGAGGAGGACTATGGTGGAGGGGGGCACCGCACACGGCTAAGAGATCAATGATCAATTGTTGTGTTTATGGGGTGCCCCCCTCCTCCGTATATAAAGGGGGGAGGAGAGGGCCGGCCAAGGGGAGAAGGCGCGCCCGAGGGGGGCAATCCTACTCCAAGTAGGATTCCCCCCTCTTTCCTAGTCCAAGTAGGAGAGGGGAAGGAAGGGAAGGAGAAGGAGAAGGAAGGAGAGGGAGGAAAAGGAGGAAAGGGGGGCCGGCCCCCTATTCCAATTCGGTTTGGGCTAGGGGGCGCGCCCTGCCTCCTCTCTTCCACCACTTGGCCCATGAGGCCCATTGCTTCTTCCTCGTATTCCCGTAACTCCCCGGTACCCCCGACAATACCCGAATCACTCGGAACCTTTCCGCTGTCCGAATATAGTCGTCCAATATATAGATCTATACGTCTCGATCATTTCGAGACTCCTCGTCATGTCCCCGATCTCATCCGGGACTCCAAACTACCTTAGGTACATCAAAACACATAAACTCATAATATAACCATCATCGAACTTTAAGCGTGCGGACCCTATGGGTTCGAGAACTATGTAGACATGACCGAGACACATCTCCGGTTAATAACCAATAGCGGAACCTGGATGCTCATATTGGCTCCCGGATATTCTACGAAAATCTTTATCGGTCAAACCGCATAACAACATACGTTGTTTCCTTTGTCATCGGTATGTTACTTGACCAAGATTCGATCGTCGGTATCTCAATACCTAGTTCAATCTCGTTACCGGCAAGTATCTTTACTCGTTCCGTAATACATCATCCTGTAACTAACTCAGTAGTTACAATGCTTGCAAGGCTTATAGTGATGTGCATTACCGAGTGGGCCTAGAGATACCTCTCCGACAATCGGAGTGACAAATCCTAATCTCGAAATACGCCAACCCAACAAGTACCTTCAGAGACATCTGTAGAGCACCTTTATAATCACCCAGTTACGTTGTGACGTTTGGTAGTACACAAAGTGTTCCTCCGGTAAACGGGAGTTGCATAATCTCATAGTTATAGGAACATGTATAAGTCATGAAGAAAGCAATAACAACATACTAAACAATCAAGTGCTAAGCTAACGGAATGGGTCAAGTCAATCACATCATTCTCCTAATGATGTAATCCCGTTAATCAAATGACAACTCATGTCTATGGTTAGAAAACTTAACCACCTTTGATTAACAAGCTAGTCAAGTAGAGGCATACTAATGACACTATGTTTGTCTATGTATTCACACATGTATTATGTTTCCGGTTAATACAATTCTAGCATGAATAATAAACATTCATCATGAAATAAGGAAATAAATAATAACTTTATTATTGCCTCTAGGGCATATTTCCTTCAGTCTCCCACTTGCACTAGAGTCAATAATCTAGTTCACATCGCCATGTGATTTAACACCAATATTCATATATGTATATGATTAACACCCATAGTTCACATCGTCATGTGACCAACACCCAAAGGGTTTACTAGAGTCAATATTATAGTTCACATCGCTATGTGATTAACACCCAAAGAGTACTAAGGTGTGATCATGTTTTGCTCGTGAGAGAAGTTTAGTCAACGAGTCTGTCACATTCAGAGCCGTATGTATTTTGCAAAATATTCTATGTCTACAATGCTCTATACGGAGCTACTCTAGCTAATTGCTCTCACTTTCAATATGTATCCAGATTGAGACTTAGAGTCATCTGGATCAGTGTTAAAACTTGCATCGACGTAACCCTTTACGACGAACCTCTTGTCACCTCCATAATTGAGAAACATATCCTTATTCCACTAAGGATAATTTTGACCAATGTCCAGTGATCTACTCCTAGATCACTATTGTACTTCCTTGCCAAACCAGGACAGAGTATACAATAGATCTGGTTCATAGCATGGCATACTTTTATAGAACCTATGACTGAGACATAGGGAATGACTTTCATTCTCTTTCTATTTTCTGTCGTGGTCGGGATTTGAGTCTTACTCAATTTCACACATTTGCAACACATGCAAGAACTCTTTCTTTGACTGTTCCATTTTGAACAACTTCAAAATCTTGTCAAGGTATGTACTCATTGAAAATCTTATCAAGCGTCTTGATCTATCTCAATAGATCTTGATGCTCAATATGTAAGTAGCTTTACTGAGGTCTTTCTTTTAAAGAACTCTTTTCAAACACTTCTTTATGCTTTTCAAAAAAATTCTACATCATTTCTGATCAACAATATGCCACTCACATATACTTATCAGAAAGATTGTAGTGCTCCCACTCACTTTATTGTAAATACAGGCTTCACTGCAAGTCCGTATAATACTATATGTTTTGATCAACTTATCAAAGCGTATATTCCAACTCCGAGATGCTTGCACCAGTCCATAGATGGATCGCTGGAGCTTGCACATTTTGTTAGCACCTTTAGGATTGACAAAACCTTCTGGTTGCATCATATACAACTCTTCTTTAAGAAAACCATTAAGGAATGCAGTTTTGACATCCATTTGCCAGATTTCATAAAATGTGGCAATTGCTAACATGATCCGGACAGACTTAAGCATCGTTACAGTTGGGAAAATCTCATTGTAGTCAACACCTTGAACTTGTCGAAAACCTTTTTGCAACAAGTCGAGCTTTGTAGATAGTAACACTACTACCAACGTCCGTCTTCCTCTTGAAGATCCATTTATTTTGTATGGCTTTGCCGATCATCGGGCAAGTCCACCAAAGTCCACACTTTGTTCTCATACATGGATCCTATCTAGATTTCATGGTCTCCAGTCATTTCGCGGAATCTGGGCTCATCATCGCTTCCTCATAGTTCGTAGGTTTATCATGGTCTAGTAACATGATTTCCAGAACAGGATTACCGTACCACTCTGGTGCGGACCGTACTCTGGAAGACCTACGAGGTTCTATAGTAACTTGCTCTGAAGTTTCATGATCATCATCATTAGCTTCCTCACTAATTGGTGTAGTCGTCACAGGAACCGGTTTCTGTGATGAACTATTTTCCAATAAGGGAGCAGGTATAGTTACCTCATCAAGTTCTACTTTCCTCCGACTCACTTCTTTCGAGAGAAACTCCTTCTCTAGAAAGGATCCATTCTTTGCAAAAAATATCTTGCCTTCGGATCTGTGATAGAAGGTGTACCCAACAGTTTCCTTTGGGTATCCTATGAAGACACATTTCTCCGATTTGGGTTCGAGCTTATCAGGTTGAAGCTTTTTCACATAAGCATCACAGCCCCAAACTTTAAAAAACGACAACTCCGGTTTCTTGCCAAACCACAGTTCATAAGGCGTCGTCTCAATGGATTTTGATGGTGCCCTATTTAAAGTGAATGTAGTTGTCTTTAATGCATAACCCCAAAATGAAAATGGTAAATCGGTAAGAGACATCATAGATCGCACCATATCTAATAAAATGTGGTTATGATGTTCGGACACACCATTATGCTATGGTGTTCCAGGTGGCATGAGTTTGTGAAACTATTCCACATTGTTTTAATTGAAGACCAAACTCGTAACTCAAATATTCGTCTCCGCGATCAGATCGCAGAAACTTTATTTTCTTGTTACGATGATTTTCCACTTCACTCTGAAATTCTTTGAACTTTTCAAATATTTCAGACTTATGTTTCATCAAGTAGATATACTCATATCTTCTCAAATCATCTGTGAAGGTCAGAAAATAACAATACCCGCCACGAGCATCAACACTCATTGGACCGCATACATCGGTATGTATTATTTCCAACAAGTCAGTAGCTCGTTCCATTGTTCCGAAGAAAGGAGTTTTAGTCATCTTGCCCAAAAGGCACGGTTCGCAAGCATCAAATGATTCAGAACCAAGTGATTCCAAAAATCCATATTTATAGAGTTTCTTCATGCGCTTTACACCGATATGACCCAAACGGCAGTGCCACAAATAAGTTGCACTATCATTATTAACTTTGCATCTTTTGGCATCAATATTATGAATATGTGTATCACTATGATCGAGATCCAACAAACTATTTTCATTGGGTGTATGACCATTGAAGGTTTTATTCATGTAAACAGAACAACAATTATTCTCTGACTTTAAATGAATAATCGTATTGCAACAAACATGATCAAATCATATTCATGCTCAACGCAAACGCCAAATAACCTTTATTTAGGTTTAACACTAATCCCGAAAGTATAGGGAGTGTGTGATGATGATCATATCAACCTTGGAACTACTTCCAACACTCATCGTCACTTCCCCTTCAACTAGTCTCTGTTTATTCTATAACTCCTGTTTCGAGTTACTAATCTTAACAACCAAACAAGTATCAAATACACAGGGGCTACTATAAACACTAGTAAGGCACACATAAATAACCTGTATATCAAATATACCCTTGTTCACTTTGCCATCCTTCTTATCCACCAAATATTCAGGGCATTTCCGCTTCCAGTGACCATTTCCTTTGTAGTAGAAGCACTCAGTTTCAAGCTTTGGTTCAACTTTGGGCTTCTTCACGGGAGTGACAACTTGCTTGCCATTCTACTTGAAGTTTCCCTTTCTTTTCCTTTGCCCTTTTCTTGAAACTAGTGGTCTTGTCAATCATCAACACTTGATGCTCTTTTTTTTATTTCTACCTTCATCGATTTCAACATCACGAAGAGCTCGGGAATCGTTTTCGTCATCCCTTGCATACTATAGTTCATCACGAAGTTCTAGTAACTTGGTGATGGTGATTAGAGAACTCTGTCAATCACTATCTTATCTGGAAGATTAACTCCCACTTGATTCAAGCGATTGTAGTACCCAGACAATCTGAGCACATGCTCACTAGTTGAGCAATACTCCTCCATCTTTTAGCTATAGAACTTGTTCGAGACTTCATATCTCTCAACTCGGGTATTTGCTTGAAATATTAACTTCAACTCCTGGAACATCTCATATGGTCCATGACGTTCAAAACGTCTTTGAAGTCCCGATTCTAAGCCGTTAAGCATGTTGCACTAAACTATCAAGTAGTCATCATATTGAGCTAGCCAAACGTTCATAACGTCTGCATCTGCTCCTGCAATAGGTCTGTCACCTAGCGGTGCATCAAGGACATAATTCTTCTATGCAGCAATGAGGATAATCCTCATATCACGGATCCAATCCGCATCATTGCTACTAACATCTTTCAACATAGTTTTCTCTAGGAACATATCAAAATAAACATATGAAAGCAACAACGCGAGCTATTGATCTACAACATAATTTGCAAAATACTACCAGGACTAAGTTCATGATAAATTTAAGTTCAATTAATCATATTACTTAAGAACTCCCACTTAGATAGACATCTCTCTAATCATCTAAGTGATCACGTGATCCAAATCAACTAAACCATAACCGATCATCACGTGAAATGGAGTAGTTTTCAATGGTGAACATCACTATGTTGATCATATCTACTATATGATTAACGCTCGACCTTTCGGTCTCAGTGTTCCGAGGCCATATCTGCATATGCTAGGCTCGTCAAGTTTAACCTGAGTATTTTGCGTGTGCAAAACTGGCTTGCACCCATTGTAGATGGACGTAGAGCTTATCACACCCGATCATCACGTGGTGTCTGGGCACGACGAACTTTGGCAACGGTGCATACTCAGGGAGAACACTTTTATCTTAAAATTTAGTGAGAGCTAATCTTATAATGCTACCGTCAATCAAAGCAAGATAAGAAGCATAAAAGATAAACATCACATGCAATCAATATAAGTGATATGATATGGCCATCATCATCTTGTGCTTGTGATCTCCATCTCTGAAGCACCATCATGATCACCATCGTCACCGGCGCGACACCTTGATCTCCATCGTAGCATCATTGTCGTCTCGCCAACTATTGCTTCTACGACTATCGCTACCGCTTAGTGATAAAGTAAAGCAATTACAGGGCGATTGCATTGCATACAATAAAGCGACAACCATATGGCTCCTGCCAGTTGCCGATAACTCGGTTACAAAACATGATCTTCTCATACAATAAAATATAGCATCATGCCTTGACCATATCACATCACAACATGCCCTGCAAAAACAAGTTAGACGTCCTCTACTTTATTGTTGCAAGTTTTACGTGGCTGCTACGGGCTGATCAAGAACCCTTCTTACCTACGCATCAAAACCACAACGATAGTTCGTCAAGTTAGTGTTGTTTTAACCTTCTCAAGGACCGGGCATAGCCACACTCGGTTCAACTAAAGTTGGAGAAACTGACACCCATCAGCCACCTGTGTGCAAAGCACGTTGGTTGAAGTAGTCTCGCGTAAGCATACGCGTAATGTCGATCTGGGCCGCTTCATCCAACAATACCGCCGAACCAAAGTATGTCATGCTGGTAAGAAGTATGACTTGTATCGCCCATAACTCACTTGTGTTCTACTCGTGCATATAACATCTACGCATAAACTTGGCTCTGATACCACTGTTGGGGAAACATAGTAATTTCAAAAAAAAATCCTACGCACACGCAAGATCATGGTGGTGCATAGCAACGAGAGGGGAGAGTGTTGTCCACATACCCTCATAGACCGAAAGTGGAAGCGTTAGCACAACGCGGTTGATGTAGTCGTACGTCTTCACGGCCCAACCAATCAAGCATAGAAAGCACGACACCTCTGAGTTCTTGCACACGTTCAGCTCGATGACGTCCCTCGAACTCCGGTCCAGCCGAGTGTCGAGGGAGAGTTCCGTCAGCACGACGGTGTGGTGATGATGATGATGTTCTACCGACGCAGGGCTTCGCCTAAGCATCGCTACGATAATATAGGAGGACTATGGTCGAGGGGGGCACCGCACACGGCTAAGAGATCAATGATCAATTGTTGTGTCTATGGGGTGCCCCCTCCTCCGTATATAAAGGGGGAGGAGAGGGCCGGCCAAGGGGAGGAGGCGCGCCCGAGGGGGACAATCCTACTCCAAGTAGGATTCGCCCCTCTTTCCTAGTCCAAGTAGGAGAGGGGAAGGAAGGGAAGGAGAAGGAGAAGGAAAGAGAGGGAGGAAAAGGAGGAAAGGGGGCCCGGCCCCCTAGTCCAATTCGGTTTGGGATAGGGGGGGCACGCGCCCTGCCTCCTCTCTTCCACCACTTGGCCCATGAGGCCCATTGCTTCTTCCTCGTATTCCCATAACTCCCCGGTACCCCCGAAAATACCCGAATCACTCGGAACCTTTCTGATGTCCGAATATAGTCGTCCAATATATCAATCTTTATGTCTCGATCATTTCGAGACTCCTCGTCATGTCCCATCTCATCCGGGACTCCGAACTACCTTCGGTACATCAAAACACATAAACTCATAATATAACCGTCATCGAACTTTAAGCGTGGGGACCCTACGGGTTCGAGAACTATGTAGACATGACCGAAACACATCTCCGGTCAATAACCAATAGCGGAACCTGGATGCTCATATTGGCTCCCACATATTCTACAAAGATCTTTATCGGTCAAACTGCATAACAACATATGTTGTTCCCTTTGTCATCGGTATGTTACTTGCCCGAGATTCGATCATCGGTATCTCAATACCTAGTTCAATCTCGTTACCGGCAAGTCCCTTTACTCGTTCCGTAATACATCATCTTGTAACTAACTCATTAGTTACAATTCTTGCAAGGCTTATAGTGATGTGCATTACCGAGTGGGCCCAGAGATACCTCTCCGACAATCGGAGTGACAAATCCTAATCTCGAAATATGCCAACCCAACAAGTACCTTCGGAGACACCTGTAGAGCACCTTTATAATCACTCAGTTACCTTGTGACATTTGGTAGCACACAAAGTGTTCTTCCGGTAAACGGGAGTTGCATAATCTCATAGTTATAGGAACATGTATAAGTCATGAAGAAAGCAATAGCAACATACTAAACGATCAAGTGATAAGCTAACGGAATGGGTCAAGTCAATCACATCATTCTCCTAATGATGTGATCCGGTTAATCAAATGATAACTCATGTCTATGGTTAGGAAACTTAACCATCTTTGATTAACGAGCTAGTCAAGTAGAGGCATACTAGTGACACTATGTTTGTCTATGTATTCACACATGTATTATGTTTCCGGTTAATACAATTCTAGCATGAATAATAAACATTTATCATGAAATAAGGAAATAAATAATAACTTTATTATTGCCTCTAGGGCATATTTCCTTCACTTTCGAATCAACACACTAGGATTATATGGTGTCTGAGATGGTTTGCAGTCCGAATATCCAAAACAACTCAACACCTTCTCAATATAATGGGATTGCAGAAGTGTGATCCCACCCTCATTATCTCTTAGTAGCTTGATGTTCAAGATACACCAGCCACATCAAGGTCCTTCATCTCAAAGTTCTGAGATAGAAATGACTTGACCTCCTCAATGACTTTGAGGTTGGTTCGGAATATCAGTATGTCATCAACATAAAAGCACAGTATAACTCCTTCACCCCCACCATGTGTTAGTATACACATTTGTCAGCTTCATTAACAACGAAGCAACAGATGTTAGCATTGTATTAAACTTATCATGCATTGTCTAGGTGCTTGTTTCAGGCCATATAAAGATTTCAGAAACCTACACGCTTTTCCTTCCTGACCATCTGTCACAAAGCCATCTAGCTGTTGCATGTAGGTTTCCTCGTTTAGCTCTCCATTTAGGTAAGTCGTCTTAACATCGGGAGAGGGGCGAATAGGTTTTTGGGAAGTGACTACGCGGCTGCTCGCCTTCATTCGTCTGCTTCCTCTACGTCCATGTTGCCTTCATCATCACCATGTCTCAATCCGACACCGACCGTCTCGCTGCTAAGAAGCTCGAGGCCGACAAGAAGGCCGCGAGGACACCGCTGCCACCACCGCCGCCGCAGCTTCTGCTTGACCTACTGGAGGGTATAACACGTTTATCCCGCTCCTGTTTGTTTCTGCATTAGCAGTACTAGCATTATGTGTAGATGCGTCTACTGTTTGCATAGTATGTGCTTGTCTAGATCAAAATCAGTATGTCGTTAATTCTGTCAATGCCATGTTAGTGATTTGTTTGTGGATTAAATTAGTCCAGAAATTGCCTACTTATTCAACATTATAGATCATACGTACTACATGTATGTGTATGTCTCTCGCTTGTGGAGACTCTCTCACACACGCACATACATCAGTTGCCTTGCTTTCATGTTTTGTTACTGTTGGAACCGAACAGGAATGGTGCCTCCGACTTTGTTTATGGTAATCGAGCCATGGAAAAAAATACACTTTAAGAGCATCTACCGCCAGGCGCCCCAAACCCGCCTTATACGTCCGGACGGGTCGTCCGGTCACAGACCGGTCACGAAATTTTGACACAGACGGACGTCTCAAACAAGCCTCAAATGTCCGAGCTGACCTGCATCCCTCATTCAACCAAATATGGGGCGTATATGGGGGCTCCTGGGCGCGTCTGTCAACCCCACTGTTGGTCGTCGCGGTCCCACCTGCATCGACTGAAGCTTCGTCCTCTCTCATCGGTGCACCCAAATGTTAGTCCCATATCACCGGGCGAGGTGGACGCCGACCGGCTTAAATAGCCGTGCCGCCGCATGGCGGCAAGCTTCTCTGTTGTTGTGTAGGTCTATCAATTATCGTTGCGTGAGCGAGATAACTTGACACTAGACTGTATTTCATTAACTGACGATTGTTCATAGTGTCAAGTTCGTCTCGTTCATGTAGGTTGATACCCCCTACTACAATGACAGTAGATTTTTTATTTTGTTCATCCTTTTTTTGACAAATGTAATTCATAAAAAGCAGTACAAACATGAATGTTTCCTTTGTCAAGGAGATAAACCTGACTAATCTTCTATGTGATAAATATATAAGATTCATATTAACAGTGTATCTTCTTTACAATGGATCCAATGACGTCAAGACATATCGCTTCGGCATGACCCGGCTATTTAAGCCGGTCGACTAACTCATCACGCGGCGAGATGGGACTAATACGGGTGTGAAAATATTAAATATGAGCAATTTTTGATGTGTTTTGACAGCCCACCTGTCCCAAGACAGGTGAGATGAACGTCGTGCATGACGCTGCATGTAATAGGTGTTTTGAAAATAGTGTATGTGATTGCAAATGGTAAATTTTAAGGCTCATCTGGTCACTGTCCGCGGGCGCATTTGTAGACGTTTGAGGACCCAAATTTGTAACCTACGGTTGTAGATGCTCTAACTTATGTTTCATTCGCTTGTGTGTAGGGCGTTGGACATAGGTATAGGGCGTACCTACCAACCACACGAAAACATATGAGATCCAGAGAGAGTGTAGGTTTACGCATACACCAATAAGGCGGTGACTCGTCAAGGTCAGAAAGGCGTCCTGCTTAATTAGGCGAGGAAAATATGCCATGTGAAACATACCTTGTGCATGCTAGAAAAGATGCGTGCCACGGCAGCGAAGCTGGCTGCAGAGATATGGACTGTCTGGTCATTCAAAGTCAGCTCTAAGATTTGTACATCTCTTCTACTCCAATTAATACCGTATGGATCTTTTGCCCATCAAGGTTAGGCAAAGTTTGACACATGTGCAGATCGTCGTGCGATGTCTCTTCTCGTTAAAATTAAGTCAAAGGCTTGTAGTTCACTTAAAGCATTAATCATGATCCGTTCAATTGCGGGGAGAGAAAGTATGAAATGCTTTGAGTAGCAGAAACTGAGAGACTCTTTTTAACTTGGAGATATTGTGTGATTTGTGGTCAAAAAACTCCTTTTTGAAGCTCAACAGGAGAGCGGAACAGTTAACTTTTCTACAGTATTTTTATTTTTGAAATAAACGCAGTAGAGCTGCGAATTTCATTAAGAGGAACCAGCTGATAGCCGAAACTTTTCTACAGTACCAGCGAAGAAAATTTTCACCTAGGAAACAGAGGGAGATGAGAGAGAAAGAAAGATGAGAGTTTTTTGGATATAGAAAGAATAAAATCGCGCGTGAAACGTCTTGGGCGAGAGGGCGACGTGGATGAAACGAACCCGTCCTGTCGTGGACTGATGCCCCCTCCACAAACCACCCAAAACCAAGAACATCGGTTTTTTTTCAAGAGAAATTTTCAATCTATTCATAAATTCATGACAGTACAGAAAACACAAGAGGTAATAAAAATTACAACTAGGTCTATGGACCACCTAGCAACTACTACAAGCACTAGCGAGCCGAGGCGCGCCGCCGTCATCGCCCCTTCATCACGGGAGTCGGGCAAACCTTGTTGTAGTAGACACTCGGGAAATCGTCGTGCTAAGGCCCCAAAGGACCAGCACACCAGAGCAGCAACCATGGCCGATGAAGAGAGTTGTAGATTGGAAAGATCAAACCCAAAAACCACACGAGCGAAGACGAACAAAAACTAGATCCAAATAAATCCACTGAAGACCAGCACCGATCGAATCCCATGAGATCCGACGGAGACACACCTCCACACGTTCTCCGACAACGCTATTCGCACCATCAGGACGGGGATTGGACGTGGGAGACATTATTGCTACCGAGGGACATCGTCGCCGCCACACAACCCCAACCAAGACGTTCAACCTAGCAAAAACAAGAACGGAGTCCCTCCCGCCGACGGGGGGCCGAGATCCTCCGCGACCTCCACAGGCCAAAGGCCATCGGAGGCGGGGCAGATCCGCGGCGGCGCCGACGGGAGGAGAAAAACATGTGTGTACAGAAACTGTGCCTGCAAATTACAATGTTTAGAGCACTTTTCTACAAAGAACGATGCTATGAAAGCCTGTCTATCTATCTATATCAACATAAAAAGACCCAAAGAAACATATCCAATTAATCTCGGCCATCAAATCATGTCAATCCAACGACCTAGACTGCTTCAATGTCGAGTGCTCAACATGTTTACCGTGCAGTTAATTTAATGCCAAATATAGTGCTAATCACATAATAACATGTAAATAATATCATACTCTCTCCGTCCCATAATATAAGAACGTTTTTGACACTAACGTTTTTATATTATGGGACGAAGGGAGTATTTAATATCCGCATGCACTTAATATACTTTCAAATCAACGTGCATTGGACATACACATTGACTAGTCTAGAGCTAGAAATGCAAGCGACTCCTCTACAAAACTGTTACCTCGCACTACGCGTACCGGATGCTGTGCCGAATGTGTTTTCCAGCTATAAACTCCCAACAAGAAAAACTGTGCTGCATTATAGTGATTTCTTATGTCTAAAAGTAGAGTTTCTTTCTGGGGACAGAAGTAGACTGCACATATCAATCTCTCACAAGCCAAACAAGTCAAGCGTAGAATCATAGAGACCGTGTGGGCAACACAACATTCCTGTCAAGGTGGATTGCAAACTTTATGAAAAAGGTACCTCATCTCACTCGAAAAGTATGTGGAGAGTCCATATCAGCCATTACTCCTGGATCCCATTTTGCTATGCCAAATCTTTCTCTTGCTAAAAGTGCAACCTGTCCAGTAATCTAGAGGCAGATGCGATGTAGCGGTCTCAGATTAGTGTCAACCTGTGGTTGGATGGTTAGAGGGACTGTGGTATCCCTAACCCATCAGGGTTCAAATCCTGATGCTCGCATTTATTCCTGAATTTATTTCAGGATTTCCGGCGATGCGCATTCAGTGGGAGTAGACGTTCCCGTCGACGACGAGGTGCCTATGGCGACTTCGTAAATTTCAAGATGATATGCCGGCTCAGTCTTTCGGAGGTGCTCATAGTGGTAGGGTGTGCGTGTGTGCGTTCATAGGAATGAGTGTATGCGCGTGTATATGAGCGCTTATGTCTGTACTGATGTTCAAAAAAAAAAAGATTAGTGTGTGTCCTGTCCATTTCTTGAAGTGCTCCTGTGCCCCTCGTTCAATGGACAGAGAAAACAGAGGAGAACCGGCCACTAGTTTCTACTACTCTTTGATAGCCGATAAACTAACTCGAGGTGTGAACCGCGTCGTCGTACTACTAGTTAGGCATGTACAATGGTTGATAAGATAGTTTTATCGTAAGTCTTGCATGTATATTAGAGATGACAAAAAAAGATGTCTACAATGGGTAATCTCTTAGCCTTATCTTCAATACCTAGTTGTTTCTAAAAACATAATGAGACATATTGTGTTAAGAGATCATCTTTTGCCTTCTCTTAATTAAGAGAAGACAAGCTTTCTCTTATGATTTCTCTCTCCTTCACCTCATTATTTATCCTACGTGGCATTGCTAAGATAGAACCATTATACATGCCAGCATTATCTCACCGGCCGATACCGTTTGCGCCAACGCTCTGCGGTTGCTGGATCACCAAATGAAACTTTGGTCTGCCGGATGCAAGACCTTGGATCGGGAGTAGTGTTGGTGGGCCTGTTTGTCTTGGTAGTTAGTGGTCACGTCCCGAACGATCCCTGATATCTAATCTGATGCAGAAACGAATGCTTATTATAGATGCTTGTGTGAAAAGAAAAGAAAAGAAAAGAAAAAAAAAAGAAAACATGGAAACGAAGAGGCCCCACGTCAAGCGCCATTGGCTGTGTCTTGTCAAATCACCGGATAAAATGGGTACAAAATCCGCGCCCTAATCAACAGACTGAAAGCAACCTGCATCTGGACATCCACATCGGATTAATTAACCAAATTCTTAGGGAAATAAATAAACAAATTGAGGATCCTTAGGGGCAACATGGGTTATGCACCCTCCTACCCTTGCTGACCATCTCTGTTTGTTTAGACCTCCCTCTTCCTCCCTGCGATCATTGACGAGGAGTTAAACAACTTGTTGGCTAACCTATAGCTATAGCTCCTGGTGGTGGAGCCTAAAGTTGTGACGTCACTGCGACTGTGCGACTTGGACAGCTAATGATCCAATCCGAGTTCCCACAATATTACAGTAGTTTTCATGAGTCTAGCTTAGCCTTTCCTTGTTTTTTAAGGGGCAACCGAGAAATATTCGCCAAGCGGACGTCCGTAATAAACTACTCTACTACTCTAAATTTGAGTAAATATATTTCCATGCGTCGCAGCTGAATGAATGAATATAGATGGAGGAATGATTCTTTCACAAAAAAAGAAAAAAGGAATGGATGGAAGATTCCTGCTGATCCTCGCATCCTTTTCCTTGCTGCACCGTCTTCGTCTTGGCCGGGTTTTGATGCAGGAAGGAAGCGAGCGCGTGCCAACAGCGAATAGATCGCCACACCTTGCGTCCAACGGAAAGCAAGCGGTTCCCGGCGCGCCTCACCTCTATATGTGACTGTATGCTGTGCGCGCACGCAAAATCGAGGGCGAGAGAGCGGCTGGCCCGTCCCGCTCGTCGCCGTCGGCCGGCGTGTGTGTGAGCGACAAGTTTTCGCCCCCACACCCCGCGTCGAGCTAGGGTTGGTTCTTGGTTGGCTGTTTGGTTGGTTAGGATCAACGGATGTGCTCGTTTCCTTCCTCTCTTCCGTTGCTGCTGGATCGCTTGGAGACACGAGAGACGCGGGGCGGGCCGAGGGTTTTCCGAAACGAGATAAGGCTGCAGCTTGTAGAGGGGTAGTACGTCTATGTGTCGAGTTCACCAACTGGACGCCATGACCACGACGTGCTCCGGGAATAATTGGAGCCCGCGGTGGCCCCATCCGTCGGCCCAAAACCATTTATCTCATATCTCCCCTTGCTAGATTTCGGAAGGTCCCCATGAGCAGCACCAGAAAGGAGCAACCCAGTGATTAATTAGCAAGTGCAAAGCGGTACAGAGAGAACACAAGCACCGATTCACATAGTGACATGTCAAACTCAAGCAATTAATGATCAATGGTGGTACATGTACATACAAAGCTACTAGTAGTAGAGCTAGCTGGCTGGCTCATCAACGGCGCCCAAATTAATCGATTCACAAATGGATCTGAAGTCGTCCCCCCTAATCTACACACATTAATTGTATAACCATCATGCTGCTACTGCTAGTAATTAATCACAATCAGAATATAGTTGTAGTGATATGTACACACAGATCAAGATATGAACCTAGGACTAATTAATTTAATAACATGATTAAGGATGCCTAGCTAATCCCTGGAGGTCTGTCGGTCTGTCTGGATAGATAGTAACCTGATCCGACCCGAGAGTCCTCCGGAAAGAAGATGATGCTGCATCAGCAAACCACTAACACGAGCATCACACACCAAGTTAAGTAATCCAACTGAGTAATTAATCAACGAGCCAGAACCAATCGAGCGAGAATCATGTGGTAGGTGCAGCTCCGGCCGGCTTCAGTACTTCCAAATGTCGGCGAGGTTCAGGGCGGGGTACTCGTCGAATTGGTCAAGGAACTCTTGATTCTGAGACGACGGTGTCGCCGCCGATGAGATCTCCGCGCAACCGGCGGCGTTGGGGTCGGTGCTCAGCCCGGTCTCGCGGGACGGGCTGAGCGCAGACGTCTGCCCCGAGACCTGCTCCGCCTTGCAGTACCTCCGGATCGCCGGCGACATGTCGCCGGAGTTGGCGGCCGGCAGGGAGAAGTAGGGGCTCGAGTACATCATGTGCGGCGGCATGTGCTGTTCCATCTTAACCTGGAGTCCGGAATGGGCACCGGTGGCGTAGGCAGAGGTGGACTTGAAATCGATGACTTCGTCGACGTCGCCGCCCAAGGGAGGGTCCATGAGGGGCGGCAGCTCCCCAGAGTCAAGGAAGTCAGTGATGAAGCCCAAGGAGCTGACTCGCTCGATCCCGGCCTCCGCCGCTGCCATTGCCCCGTTGGTGGCCGTGAGCTCTTTGTTGAACACCTTGGACACGGCCCACTCGTCCTGCACGCGAATCATATACTCATATTTAGCACTCATGAATGAAGCCAGAGAGAAATTAAGGAGAAAAATAATTGATAATGAATCAGGAAGGAGGATCGAAAGCAAACCTTGGCGGAGCGCGGGAGCGGGTGAGTGAGCTTGCCCTCGAGGCGGAACTCGTGCATGACCCAGCCGGTCTTCTCGCCGCGGGGGGCGCGGCCTAGGTAGAAGACGAGCGTCTTCTTCATTCCGACGAGGATGCCCCTCCCCCGGAAGATCTCCTTGTCCTTGCCGGTGGCCTTCCAGTAGCCGCTCTCGGTGGCGCGGTTCGTCCTCGTCCCCGTCGGGTACTTGCGGTCTTTGTGGCAAAAGAAGTACCACTCCTTCTCGCCCATCTTGGCCTTGCCTGTCCGGTGGAAACACGCGACTAAGTAAGGCAAGATTCCCACGGCCGCTCGGGCTCGGATCAAGCAAGTGCGCGCAAAGGAGCAGCTTAATTTGGGTGTGTTGTGTACCTGGGAGATGCCATGGCTCGCACTTGTTGAGGTCGACCTCGCCGATGACGCCGGAGCAGAAGCGGTGGTCGAGCGCCTTGGGGGTGAGGTAGTGCGAGATGATCTCCTCGTCCGTGGGGTGGAACCGGAACCCCGGCGGCAGGTCCAGCCCGGCCGCCGCCGCCGCCGCCGCGTCCTCCACCTCCGCCTGGTTTACCACCGACGCCTCAGACATCTCCGCGCGCGCGCGCGTGCCCCAACTCCGCCGGGCACCGAAGCAAGCTAGCTAGAAGAAGAGGAAATGGAAGCCGAGAGAGAGAGGAAGAGGAAGAGGCGTGTGTGAAAGAGGGAGAGAGAGGCGGGTTTAGGAACAAGGGAAGGGAGAGAGACTGGGCCGGGGGGAGGAACCGAGGACCGGCTTATATAAGGCTCCACGCGGTCACTCGCGCAGAGAGAGAGAGAGGCGTGCTGCGTGCGGGAGGCGGCTTGCGGGCCAAGACCCCTCCCACTTCTTACCGCGCGGAGTTGTGCCCCGTAAGCAACTCTAATTACTTGTCCTAATCTTAATGGCTCTTGATTCATCCTCTACCTAGGCCCCAACTTTCTCACATTCAGAAAAAAAAAAGAACTCTCTCACATTCAGAGTATTTTCTCCTCCTCCACCGGCCCGTGTCCTGTCCCGTGGAATGAATATTCACGTCCGATCACGGCTAACGCGACAACGATGCGTTGGACACAACCTGACTTCTTCTTATTTATAAAATATTTTCTCCCTTAAATAAAAACCCATAGTAGGAGTAGTACTAGTAGTAGTAGTTCATACATATACACATTGATTTAATGTTGGTTTGATTACTCTGACTTTGGAAGGAAACCGGCATATCCCCACATGCATCCACAAGAATTCAACTCATCCGCTCTCGGCCACAACGCAAGAACCATAGAGTAGTAACACTAACCACATCCAGTTTCTTTCAATCAAATCAAAGGATGATCAGAGGTTGCTATGGCAGCTATTTGTAACTCTCGCGGAGTCCACACATCCAGTTCACGTCACATATTGATCCGTGGTTGTCCCGTTCCCGTCTGCTTTCTCATCCGCATCTTTTTAGTTCGAGACTTTCTTGGGTTGTCTGTTTACAGGAACGACGTGCCATCGAGAGAGCCCGCGACCACCACAATTTTCTGCAAAGATACGCGCGCGCTTTGCCTTGCGGCCGAGCCAAAAGCGATGAGCATCCGACTCGCCGAGCAGGGTTTTCCCTTTCCCAAGTGGACAGGACACGCTCGGTGCCATCATCGGGGAGCGGTCCCAAAGTTTTCAACCTTTCACTCATCAAGCGGTACACATCTCCAGCTTTAAAAGGAAGGCGAAATGGTGACGCGCTCCTGTTGTGGCCTTGTTTGCTCCACACTGATAGAGAGACATAGCTGATTTTTATTTCCCTCCTGCAGAGCAGTGATGCCCCTTGAAGCCCCGGTGCTCGAAGTTGTGGCCAAGGTTTTGCTTAATTTTTCAGTGTCTTTTGCACATTTAGTATTGGGTATATCAACAGGGCTATGTTTGTGTTTGTTTAATATATCTTTGTGCATGTATAACGTATATCTCGGCCCACCTTCTAACCATTGTATAGTTGAGTTTGTGGCCCACATTGTACTTCATATATACGTGCGTTATGCACCGATTAATACATCGAGTTGCATTGCCAAAACTTTCGTTTTCATCATGGTATCATACCTCCGATTCTAAACCCTAACCCTCTGCCGCCGCCGCCGCCGCAACTTCCATCACCGCCGCCGCCACCCGTGTCCAGCCGCCGCCCACTCTTCTCGCTTTCGCTCTTCCCTCCCTAACCGTAATCGCGCCGCCGCTAGCAGCGCCGCCCCTACCACATCGCGCCGCCTCTTCCTCGCCGCGCCGTCCTCCCCGCACCGCGCCGCACCACTACCCCTCCCTGACCCATGGCTTCCCGCAGTTCCTCCGGCACCACCCGCACCAACCCGTTCGCCGGCACCGACCCCATCATCATCCGCGATCTCAACATCCTCGGTAGGGTTCCCGTCATCCTCGATCATCTCACCTCCACCTACTATACCTGGAAGACGTACTTCTCCCTTGTGTTCCGTGAGTACAATCTCCGGGATCACATCGATGGCTCCGTGGATTCCCGGTTCATGGAGGACGATGAGGAGTGGATGACCATCGACGCCACTCTTATCCGTTGGTTCTACACCGCCATCTCAAAGGATCTCTTCCACACGGTGGTCTCCGCCGAGGAAGATGCTCACGCCGTCTGGATCAAGCTCAACGACCTCTTCACCGACAACGCGCTGCATTGCAAGGTTTCCTTGCACGGCGAGTTTTTTGGGTGTCAGCAGCATGACTCGTCCGTTGACGATTATTGCATGCGCCTTAAGAAGCTTGTTGACGAGCTCCGCGACCTCGGTGAGAAGGTCTCCGACGAGCTTCTTCTCAGCACACTCATTGCCGTCCTGAACGACGACTTCGGGAACGCCGCCTACAACATCCCCCTCATCACTGACCCGACGTTCCCCAAGGCTGTGGCGTACCTGAAGCTGGAGGAGAGGAGGATGTGGATGTCGCGCGGGGGCTGCTCACACGGCCCTCACCGCCGGTACCTGCGGCGGCGCCCCGCCCCGGCCCCCGAGCCGCGGCCCGGACCGGGCCCCTTCCAGGCGCCGCCCCCGCCCGGGTTACCCTACCCACATCAGCAGCCGGCTCCGCATCCGCGGTGGCCGCCGTGTCCGCGGCCGCAAGCAACAACAGCAGCAGTCGGCAGCCCAGAGCGGGGCGACACGCCAGCCACAACAGCAGCTCCTGCCGGCCCCCTAGCAGGCTGGCCAGAACCCCTGGATGGGGGTCGTTCACGCGTACACCATGCATGTACCGCGCGCCCCCGTCCCGGGCTTCTTCGGTGCCCATCCGACCTCTCATCAGGCGCTCCACGCGGCTCCGCAGCCGTAATCGCCCGTGTTGCCCTACGGCCCCTCTGCAGCCTATGGGCTGCCTTCGGCCAGTGGGTACCCCCCGATCCTCGCGGCGCCGCCACCACAGCCGCAGCCGTCGGCTCTGGCACTCGCACCGGCGCCTTGGGACCCCGCACTCCTAGCGGCCCTCCACACCGCCCCACGCTGCAGCAGTACACTAGCGGTGGTGACTGGTACATGGACACCGGAGCCACGACTCACATGGCCGCCAACCCCGGTAATCTTCCCGCCGCTCACCCCGTTCACACCGCTGCTCGCATTACCGTGGGTGTCATGGAATTGTCATGGCAGATGCCCTAGAATGAGGACTTAGGTGCAGAGCCATCGCAACGTAGTTAGCTTGAAGGGGTTAAGCAGGAGAAGGGACACAGAGAGTTTATACTGGTTCGTCCCCTCGCGGTGGAGGTAAAGGCCTACTCTAGTTTAGGGTTGTATTGCTTGGGCTTCGATTACCAGGGAGCGAATACACTTAATTTTTCAGTGTCTTTTGCACATTTAGTATTGGGTATATCAACGGGGCTATGTTTGTGTTTCAGGTGAGTTTTTTTTAGCACATTAAAAACATTAACATACGCGACATGGGCGTTAGCTCGCGAGGTCCACGTGGCACTAGGAGCAGTGCTCGGTGGTAGTGGGTTGGGCAGGAGCTTGTCGTTTTTGTTGGGCCATCCGACGTGGGCTGATAGGGCCGTGGTAGCAAAGCCTCATTTTCTTCTGCTCCCCTGATTTTCTTCACCCTAGCGTTGGCGCCGCCACCATCGCCGTCAGCGCATCCCTGCGCCTCCGGGGCAGATCATCAAAGAAGGTGCGGTGCTGCTCGTCCAACATGCTTCCCCCCCTGCGCGCTCCATGAGCACTTGGTCACCAAATTTCCATCTCGCCCGACCTCCAGATCCATGGCAGCAGCCACGGCGATCTCAAACTTCACGCACGGCCATCGGTCTTCTTCTGCATCCTCCATCTTCAAGAGCGTCCAGTTATGTCACATCCCTAGTTCTGGCCTGACCTATGCTTACTTCCATCTGTGCATCATGTTTAATTTTTTGAAACTTGAACTGAGGAATTTAGAAGCCTCAAAACCCTAAATAAAAGAAGGGCAAAAACCCTAAAATCTCATTCATTGTTCCAAAATGCTCTTCTTAAATGTTTGATAATTTTGGCAAAGGATTCTGGTCCCAACCAAAATATTGAACATTTTTAAGGACTTAATCTTGGGACTTTGAATTTAAATCATTAGCTATTTGAATTTGAATTATATTCATATAACTAGAATATAATTTCAAATACCCCTGAAATATTTTATGAGCTTTTGGAAAAGTCCATCTAGCAAAATAAAAATATTCAGAGGAGCTTTTGGCATTGTTTGAATTATTTTAAATTCAAAACAGTGGAAAAATAAATTTAAAAATAAAACAAACAGAACAGTAAAACAGAGCAGAGAAAACTACCTGGCGCTCACCTGGCAGCCCAGCCGGCCCAGCTCCTATGCGGCCCAGCCCATCTGGGCCTCCCCTGTCGTCTTCCTCCCTGCCAGGAGGACGGGCACGCGCCCGGCGCGCGCGGCCACGCGCCCCGGCCACCTCCTCCCTGCCTGGCTGCCTCCTCCTCCCCCTGGACGTCTCCCGCAACGCCACGGAGACGCCCTCGACCCCCTCGACCGCTATCCCTTCTCTCTGCTCGCTCTAGCTCTCTCCCTCTCTCGATTTGGAGCACCACCGAGAGCCACGGGAGGGCGCCGCCGTCGCATCCATAGCCACCGGCCACCCCTCGCCTTTCCGCTGAGCTCAGGAGCTCCGCCTCGACCCCCTCTTCCTCCCCACCGATCCACGGCCCTCCGGAAGCCTTGCAACGTCGCCGCCATCGTCGTCTTCATCGTCGGCCGCCGCGGATCTCCATCGTCGACCCGTCGCCGTCCGAGCTTCCCCGAACACGCCGAGGCCACCACTGCACTCCACGTGAGCTCCTGATCATCCTCCCCCTCTCCGTTTTCTCTCTAGCATGCCGTAGCCGCCGCGCCTCTCTCCCCCAACAGCACGCCGCCGCACGAGCTCATCGCCGACGAGGCTCCGGTGGCCATTTGGTCCCGTGCGTGCCTCCGTTGGGTTCGTGAGCTCTCATAGAACGCGTAGGTGCTAACCGTAGATCCTCCCGTGCACCGTGTCGTCGTTTTCATCGGCGCCCGAACTCCGGCCGCCGCCACAACCTCGCTTCCGGCGAACTCCGTCCACCCCGCACCCTTCCGTTGGTTCCCCTGGATGCGCGCGGCCACGGGCCACCTCCTGGTGCCCTTGGCGCGTCGATCCGTCGTCCCTGGCGCAACTCCGGCGAGCCACCGCCGCTCTGGGTCGTCGCCGTCGTCCAACCGCCGGCGAATCCGACGTGGCCGTCGTTAGCGGCTAACCCCCCCACACTAACCAACCCCCTAGGCCACTGACTCATGGGCCCCACGCCCCTAATTAATCACAGCTTAACTCCTGTTTAGTTTAAATTAATCACAGTGGCCCCATGCGTCGGGGTTGACCTCGCTGACGTGGCCTTTGACCGGCCCCACATGTCTGTGACTCCAGCCAGCGCTGTGTCACTGACCATTGGACCCCACTGGTCGGTTTGACCCGGACCAGCCCCTGTTGACTCTGCTGAGGTCAGCATGACGCCATGCTGACGCAATATTCCTTTTCTGGAATTTAGTTTATTTTATAAATAATCAGGAAAATTCCAGAAATAGCTAAAACTTCAATAAATCATAGAAAATTAACCGTAACTCCAAATGAAATAATTTATATATGAAAAATTATCAGAAAAATTCAAGGAATCCATCTGTACCATTTTCATGCATGTTTGAACAATGTTTGTCCTCTGTTTTGGACAAAACAATAAAGGTCATTTAAATAATCATATATGGAGTTGGAATTTGAATCATGTATTCAAACTAACTTCATTTAAATCATAGCTAGGTGCATTAGCCCAAAACACATTCATATTGCCATGTCATAGCATGCATCATATTGTGCATTGCATTGATCGTGTTTCTTCTGTGTTTGCCGGTGTTGTTCCCCCTCGATAGACGTTGTACCGGCGATGTGATCGATGACACCGATGAAGAGCTATATTATCTTCAGAAGTGCCAGGCAAGCAAAACCCCCTTGTTCATTCCGATACAATCCTACTCTCTCGCTCCTGCTCTCTTTTACTGCATTAGGACAACAACGACATATTTGTTACTTGCTGCGGTAGTTGAACCCCTTTATCCTCTGCATGACCTGTCATTCCACAGTAAATAGATGAAACCCACTAGCATGAGTAGGAGTTGTTTGAGCCCTGTTGTGCCTACTCATTCTTGCTTGTTTGTCATGCCTGCTACTGCTTAGAGTTGTGTCAGGTCTGATTCATCCGGGATGAATCAGAGGTGTGTGAACATGTCCTACGGTGTGTGAGCTAAGCGTGTGAACACGATTTGGTAAATGTAGCGGTGAGAGGCCATGTAGGAGTACATGGTGGGTTGTCTCATTGCAGCCGTCCTCAGGAACTGAGTTCTGTGTTTGTGATCCATGATTCAGCTACTACCACGCATTGGGCCCGAAACCAATGGACCCTCTCGGCTACTTAATCACCCTTGTCCTCTGTCCAGGAGTTGCAAGTAGTTTCTGGTGTTTGTAGCCTACTGGAGGCCGTGGACAGCGCTGACCGTAGGGGTGGGCTGTGATGCGGTAGGTACATGGCACGGTGTACCGGATACCCGTTAGGTATCTCGGGAACCCTGTTCACATCGTTTGGGGCTGTGAGCGAAACTCCGGCCGGATCTCCTCATGGATGGAACCCGAATAGGCGATAAACCTGGACTAGAGACTCGAGTGTTTAGGTAGGCCGTGGCCGACACCCACGTTGGGCTTCCGCTTGAAGGTTGCCTAGTACATGTCGTGTAAACGGCGGTAAGTGGTGAGAGCGTGTGTGAAGAAGTACACCCCTGCAGGGTTAACATCATCTACTCGAATAGCCGTGTCCGCAGTAAAGGACTTCTGGGTTGCTTATATCAGTTCATAGACAAGTGAAAGTGGATACTTTAAAATGCGCAAGATAAGCGTGAGTGCTATGGATGGCGTTCTAGTAGGGAGACGGGAGCGGATCCATAGTGGTGTATTGATATGGTGAATATGTGGACTCGTGTGCGCCACCTCAAAAGAGTTACTTGCAATAGTAGATCAGGATAGCCACCGAGTCAAAGCTGGCTTGCTGCAGTTAAACCCCACCATCCCTTTGTTGATAATGATGCATATGTAGTTAGTTCTGATGTAAGTCTTGCTGGGTACATTTGTACTCACGTTTGCCTATTTTATGTTTTTGCAGAGAGACTTTGGTCTCGCTAGTAGTACCGCGTGGACTTCGACGTTTAGCTTGTTACCTCAGCTACGATCTTGTGCCCTCGGCAGGATCTGGTAGATAGTCAGGCTTCTCAGCCTTTTTCATTTATAGATGTTTGTACTCAGACATGTTAGCTTCCGCTTGTGCTTTGATTTGTATGCTCTGAATGTTGGGTCATGAGACTCATGTTTGTAATATCTTGCTCCTCGGAGCCTATTGAATAAATACTTGAGTCATAGAGTCATGTTGTGATGCCATGTTGTGTTTGCACATATCGAGCATATTGTGTGTATGTTATTGAAATGCTTGGTATGTGTGGGATCTGACTATCTAGTTGTTTATCTTTAGTAGCCTCTCTTACCGGGAAATGTCTCCTAGTGTGTCCACCGAGCCATGGTAGCTTGCTACTGCTCCGGAACACTTAGGCTGGCCGGCATGTGTCCTTCTTTGTTCCTGTGTCTGTCCCTTCGGGGAAATGTCACGCGATGAATACCGGAGTCCTGTTAGCCCGCTACATCCCGGTTCACCGGAGTCCTGCTAGCCCAGTGCTACAGCCTGGATTCACTCGCTGATGACCGACACGTTCGATGCTGGGTCATGGATGCCTGTCCCTGTAAGTTAGTGCCACTTTGGGTTTACGACTAGCCATGTCAGCCCGGGCTCCTTATCATATGGATGCTAGCGACACTGTCATATACGTGTGCCAAAAGGCGCAAACGGTCCCGGGCAAAGGTAAGGCGACACCCGTGGGAATACCGTGCGTGAGGCCGCAAAGTGATATGAGGTGTTACATGCTAGATCAATGTGGCATTGAGTCGGGGTCCTGACAGCTTTGGTATCAGAGCTTGACTGCCTGTAGGATTACCAAGCCAAACTGGTCGAAGTTGAGTCTAGAAATTCTTTAGTTATGTAAGGGAATTGATTGTGGGATGGAACGTAAGGCTCTTTTTACTCCTTATACCTCATGGCCTTCTGATCTGAGTCAACCTCTTCTCTTCTACGGGGGTTAAGGAACTAGGCTTTCTCTTCTTTCTATCAGGATCACGTGTTACTAATCCGTAGATTTATAGAATTGTTGGACTTAAGCCTCGTTTCAGTTCCTATTACTTCCGTATGTTAATTGTTGATCTCGAAACCTTGATATTGTGCTTCTGAGTGGCTATGCCACCATTTCTGTAGTATGTCTCCAAACTTTTTGAGCATTTACAGCCGTTATGCTGTCCGAGTCATTCCAGGTTCCTAAATAGTCTGATGCATTTGCAAATCCTTTCTTTCCGTTCCCGATGTCCCTTATGGTCAGAATAAGCACACTAACCGGTGCGTTGAGGTAATTTATTGCCTTGACATATATGTTGGAGTTCCTATTATGACCCTAAGTGCTTAGAGGACCACCTAGTAAGCTAGCCATGATTTGTGTTCCCACTGTGATGATTCTGGCCTTTATTCTCGAAAGCATCCCGTGATGCCACTTAGTAGTAGGTATTCTACTCCTTGGGTTTTGAACCCGAGATTCACCCTACTTACTTCATGTTGATAGTGTTTGCTAGTCCCTTTAGGATATTAGTAACCTTTGCGATAGTCCTCGAGGTTCGTGGTACATCCTTCTTCCAATTACCATGAACCATTCTTGGCAGGAGTTCTTCTGAACCAAAAGATGACAACAAGAGTGCTCTCGATGAGTTCTCCATGCTATATTGTGACTCTGCCAGTCCTATCTCTCTGCATGGGTTATCTGGAAGAAATGTTGATCTCGCTCGACATACTAATCTATGCATCCACAACTCAGAAAATTATATGTTCCTTTGAGTTGTTCTCTTTAGTTGCATTCTGACCCTCGTCTATCAATTGATAGTCAAGAGTATGCATGCATTCGTTTATCGATACCTATTACTCTTGTGGTCTGTCAAGCCATTCTATCGCGGAATGACCAGGAGAAACAAACTCCAGTACCTCTTCCATATCCAGGATTGGGTCAAAGAAGTTGTGCTCCGCAGAACAAATTGCTAATCCAGCTTTTGTTCTGCTCTACCTTGGAGTATTACCATCTTTATATCGGGATTGTTATAGGAATTGCACACCATCCTATGAACTCTTGGTACAGTGATACTTCTTGCCATCATTGTTCATTCCTCGGTTCCTGTGTTATTGTAACCGGAATGCCGACAAGTGAATCGTGGTGTGTGAAATCAATACTGCTAGCAACTCCGTTGCTTGGTAGTTAAATGGACAACAACCTCATTCTTAGCGTGCTGATTATTGAGTCATCATTCTAAGATTGATCGTGCTACCTAGTCCTTATTCCTGGTGCACTTTTCAATCAATGAGTTAGGATAGTGTCAATCCTTGCTTGTTTGATTATATCGTCTTGCCCTGAAAAGCAAGATTGTTCTCAAGCTTAGTAACATACCGGTGGTTCGTGATTTTCCAAATATCTTCACGGAAGTATCACCAGGTTGTCGCCTGACCGCTATGTTGAGTTCGTGATCAAGTTGGTTTCTTGTAAACTAGCCATTCTCCAAGAATCTGTGTTGCATACCCCTGAGTTGGTTGGTCAAGCTAAACAACAACTTGGAGAGTTGGAAGATGGAAGCTTGCCCGATTTAGTTCATCTTAAGGGATATCTTGTGTGTGTGTGTGTTGAAGATAGATGATATCTTTATTGGTTGATCCTCGTGATCAATTGTTGGATATATTATCTTACCCAAACCTTTGATTTGAGTATGGGCTATCGTCAAATCAAATCAGAACCAATGATATTCACAATGTTGTCTTACTCGTGGTTTTCCCTCGAGCATACACCATTATATTCTTTGGCCTGACCAATGCTATCATCGTGTTCACTTAACTATGGAATTCCTTTTATATGGAAACCCGGATGAATTGTTGTTGAGCCCATCGACAACATCCTTGTCTCCTCCATGATTTTGTTGAACATTAAGCTAGTGTTGGAAACTTTTGAAAGCATTTCTTCATGCTAGCTCATGAAGCATATGTTCGGATGTAAGAAGTGACTTCCTTTAATTCATGTGCATCTGATGCAAGTTGCCGCCATGAATTCGAGGAAGATTGTTTTGTTTCCTTTGGAATCATCCCAAATCAGTCATGCACACGTGCGAAGTATTCTATAGTCTGGTGGCTTGCAACCTTCATTCTATATGTGTCCCTAGCACACTAAGCCACTGATTGACTTGTTCAAGGAAAAGAAGTCTATGCTTGGGATCTAATCCATGGACTTGCGTAAAGACGTCGATATCCTCGATGATGGTTCCCCACCTGAACCCGGTAGTGCTTACTTATAAGACTACTACGTGGCCATGCTTGTCTGGGACAACGTGTTCACATGTTTGTAGCAGAACCAGCTCATGTTTTGGAGCTTACTATCGTAGTTCATTCCCCGAGAATCTCGCAACGTCATCTCGTCGATTTGTGTTGCAAACTTTTGTTTTTCTTCCTAGACTCGATGAGTCTGGAATATTCTGACACCAACCAGATCTGAATCTCAGGCAGATATGATGGTTGGAACATTTCCCAAGAACTATAATATTGGTCTCGCGATAACCGGTAAAGTGGATGTCGTGGCCAACACACCCCGCCGGAAGACCTGTTATTGTAGTATCTTGATTGAGAAAGTTGGCCACCTCCCCATAAGGACTTCGTAGGATTTACTCCCTAGTCGTTCCTTATGGATTTTTGTGTTTTCGAAGTCCGACCTTTTACTTGATGTTCTAGATATCAAACCATAATTGTCTATGGATTACGCTAGCACATCAAGGAGAACATTAGAAGCGGAGTGCTAAATGTCTCTCGGTCGATCATCCAGATTTCGTTCCCTTGGCCTCGCTAAGGTGAAATCTGAGAAAGTGTTATCCTCCTTTGCATCTGCATCGTCCATCGCTATTCATCATGGTAGTATGTTGTGTTGTCAGCACCCTTGACACGGATGTTGATAAAACCTTGATGATTATGGAAATGCTCAAGTTCTTGAGAGCACGCACAAGCGCTACGTGTTATCATCGGCTCTAACTGGGATTCCTCTCAGTTTCCTCGGCAATGCTATGACCTTTTCAAACAGTGAATTCACTCTCTATTGTTGGGTTCTTCCCCAGTTACCAGAATCATTCCCAACATTTGCATTTTGTTCCCAGCTTGCACCGCCAATGTGCCATGCTACCATGGGTCTCTTCCATTTCTGGTGGTAAGCAAATTCATCCATTACGTTGTCTTCAACAAGGTAATCCACATCATCCAAGTCCGAGTATGCCATTCTACCGACCCCCTCCAAACGATCGCTCGAGAATTGCCTTAGGCTGGTTTAAAGAGTTTCAATGATCTCTGAATCAAAGGTAATTCTTTTTGCCACTTAAGGGGATATATCTACGAGTCACCATCCTTAAGGTGCCTCGTTGTGGTGTCATGGAAACTCAACTCCTCGCTGCGCTGACAACCGTTTACCACCCTGTTAAGTGTGGAATTGTAGTCTACCTGGTAAACCTCCGTCATTTGTTCCACTCCTTTCCGCTAGAGGTGTGCTTCGTCTCTCAGTTCAAGAGATGTTGCTATGTCTCATTCCGAGAGTTAATCCTGAGTTGTTCGACCTTCGAGAAGATTGATCCTTCTAGAGTTCCCTTCTCCTCTCGTTGTCATGTTGGTTGGAGTTCTCGGAGCAAGACATCAAGACAATGATGGTGATCGAATCAATGTTCTTATGAAGGGCAACCTAGATCGTGAAGATTGTGTTAGTTTGCGTTTCCCCTTCATCTTACCCTACGCTTGAATCTTGGGACGAGATTCTTGTTTAGTGGGGGTGAGTTGTCACATCCCTAGTTCTGGCCTGACCTATGCTTGCTTCCATCTGTGCATCATGTTTAATTTTTTGAAACTTGAACTGAGGAATTTAGAAGCCTCAAAACCCTAAATAAAAGAAGGGCAAAAACCCTAAAATCTCATTCATTGTTCCAAAATGCTCTTCTTAAATGTTTGATAATTTTGGCAAAGGATTCTGGTCCCAACCAAAATATTGAACATTTTTAAGGACTTAATCTTGGGACTTTGAATTTAAATCATTAGCTATTTGAATTTGAATTATATTCATATAACTAGAATATAATTTCAAATACCCCTGAAATATTTTATGAGCTTTTGGAAAAGTCCATCTAGCAAAATAAAAATATTCAGAGGAGCTTTTGGCATTGTTTGAATTATTTTAAATTCAAAACAGTGGCAAAATAAATTTAAAAATAAAAAAAACAGAACAATAAAACAGAGCAGAGAAAACTACCTGGCGCTCACCTGGCAGCCCAGCCGGCCCAGCTCCTATGCGGCCCAGCCCATCTGGGTCTCCCCTATCGTCTTCCTCCCTGCCAGGAGGATGGGCACGCGCCCGGCGCGCGCGGCCACGCGCCCCGACCACCTCCTCCCTGCCTGGCTGCCTCCTCCTCCCCCTGGACGTCTCCCGCAACGCCACGGAGACGCCCTCGACCCCCTCGACCGCTATCCCTTCTCTCTGCTCACTCTAGCTCTCTCCCTCTCTCGATTTGGAGCACCACGAGAGCCACGGGAGGGCGCCGCCGTCGCATCCATAGCCACCGGCCACCCCTCGCCCTTCCGCTGAGCTCAGGAGCTCCGCCTCGACCCCCTCTTCCTCCCCACCGATCCACGGCCCTCCGGAAGCCTTGCAACGTCGCCGCCATCGTCGTCTTCATCGTTGGCCGCCGCGGATCTCCATCGTCGACCCGTCGCCGTCCGAGCTTCCCCGAACACGCCGAGGCCACCACTGCACTCCACGTGAGCTCCTGATCATCCTCCCCCTCTCCGTTTTCTCTCTAGCATGCCGTAGCCGCCGCGCCTCTCTCCCCCGACAGCACGCCGCCGCACGAGCTCATCGCCGACGAGGCTCCGGTGGCCATTCGGTCCCGTGCGTGCCTCCGTTGAGTTCGTGAGCTCTCATAGAACGCGTAGGTGCTAACCGTAGATCCTCCCGTGCACCGTGTCGTCGTTTTCATCGGCGCCCGAACTCCGCCCGTCGCCACAACCTCGCTTCCGGCGAACTCCGTCCACCCCGCACCCTTCCGTTGGTTCCCCTGGATGCGCGCGGCCACGGGCCACCTCCTGGTGCCCTTGGCGCGTCGATCCGTCGTCCCTGGCGCAACTCCGGCGAGCCACCGCCGCTCTGGGTCGTCGCCGTCGTCCAACCGCCGGCGAATCCGACGTGGCCGTCGTTAGCGGCTAACCCCCCCACACTAACCAACCCCCTAGGCCACTGACTCATGGGCCCCACGACCCTAATTAATCACAGCTTAACTCCTGTTTAGTTTAAATTAATCATAGTGGCCCCACGCGTCGGCGTTGACCTCGCTGACGTGGCCTTTGACCGGCCCCACATGTCTGTGACTCCAGCCAGCGCTGTGTCACTGACCAGTGGACCCCACTGGTCGGTTTGACCCGGACCAGCCCGTGTTGACTCTGCTGAGGTCAGCATGACGCCATGCTGACGCAATATTCCTTTTCTGGAATTTAGTTTATTTTATAAATAATCAGGAAAATTCCAGAAATAGCTAAAACTTCAATAAATCATAGAAAATTAACCGTAACTCCAAATGAAATCATTTATATATGAAAAATTATCAGAAAAATTCAAGGAATCCATCTGTACCATTTTCATGCATGTTTGAACAATGTTTGTCCTCTGTTTTGGACAAAACAATAAATGGCATTTAAATAATCATATATGGAGTTGGAATTTGAATCATGTATTCAAACCAACTTCATTTAAATCATAGCTAGGTGCATTAGCCCAAAACACATTCATATTGCCATGTCATAGCATGCATCATATTGTGCATTGCATTGATCGTGTTTCTTCTGTGTTTGCTGGTGTTGTTCCCCCTCGATAGACGTTGTACCGGCGATGTGATCGATGACACCGATGAAGAGCTATATTATCTTCAGAAGTGCCAGGCAAGCAAAACCCCCTTGTTCATTCCGATACAATCCTACTCTCTCGCTCCTGCTCTGTTTTACTGCATTAGGACAACAATGACATAATTGTTACTTGCTGCGGTAGTTGAACCCCTTTATCCTCTGCATGACCTGTCATTCCACAATAAATATATGAAACCCACTAGCATGAGTAGGAGTTGTTTGAGCCCTGTTGTGCCTACTCATTCTTGCTTGTTTGTCATGCCTACTACTGCTTAGAGTTGTGTCAGGTCTGATTCATCCGGGATGAATCAGAGGTGTGTGAACATGTCCTACGGTGTGTGAGCTAAGCGTGTGAACACGATTTGGTAAAGGTAGCGGTGAGAGGCCATGTAGGAGTACATGGTGGGTTGTCTCATTGCAGCCGTCCTCAAGAACTGAGTTCTGTGTTTGTGATCCATGATTCAGCTACTACCACGCATTGGGCCCGAAACCAATGGACCCTCTCGGCTGCTTAATCACCCTTGTCCTCTGTCCAGGAGTTGCAAGTAGTTTCTGGTGTTTGTAGCCTACTGGAGGCCGTGGACAGCGCTGACCGTAGGGGTGGGCTATGATGCGGTAGGTACGTGGCACGGTGTACCGGATACCCATTAGGTATCTCGGGAACCCTGTTCACATCGTTTGGGGCTGTGAGCGAAACTCCGGCCGGATCTCCTCATGGATGGAACCCGAATAGGCGATAAACATGGACTAGAGACTCGAGTGTTTAGGTAGGCCGTGGCCGACACCCACGTTGGGCTTCTGCTTGAAGGTTGCCGAGTACATGTCGTGTAAACGGCGGTAAGTGGTGAGAGCGTGTGTGAAGAAGTACACCCCTGCAGGGTTAACATCATCTATTCGAATAGTCATGTCCGTGGTAAAGGACTTCTGGGTTGCTTATATCAGTTCATAGACAAGTGAAAGTGGATACTTTAAAATGCGCAAGATAAGCATGAGTGCTATGGATGGCGTTCTCGTAGGGAGACGGGAGCGGATCCATAGTGGTGTATTGATATGGTGAATATGTGGACTCGTGTGCGCCACCTCAAAAGAGTTACTTGCAATAGTAGATCAGGATAGCCACCGAGTCAAAGCTGGCTTGCTGCAGTTAAACCCCCACCATCCCTTTGTTAATAATGATGCATATGTAGTTAGTTCTGATGTAAGTCTTGCTGGGTACATTTGTACTCACATTTGCCTATTTTATGTTTTTGCAGAGAGACTTCGGTCTCGCTAGTAGTACCGCGTGGACTTCGACGTTTAGCTTGTTACCTCAGCTACGATCTTGTGCCCTCGGCAGGATCTGGTAGATAGTCAGGCTTCTCAGCCTTTTTCATTTATAGATGTCTGTACTCAGACATGTTAGCTTCCGCTTGTGCTTTGATTTGTATGCTCTGAATGTTGGGTCATGAGACTCATGTTTGTAATATCTCGCTCCTCGGAGCCTATTGAATAAATACTTGAGTCGTAGAGTCATGTTGTGATGCCATGTTGTGTTTGCATATAACGAGCATATTGTGTGTATGTTATTGAAATGCTTGGTATGTGTGGGATCTGACTATCTAGTTGTTTATCTTTAGTAGCCTCCCTTACCGGGAAATGTCTCCTAGTGTGTCCACCGAGCCATGGTAGCTTGCTACTGCTCCGGAACACTTAGGCTGGCCGGCATGTGTCCTTCTTTGTTCCTGTGTCTGTCCCTTCGGGGAAATGTCACGCGATGAATACCGGAGTCCTGTTAGCCCGCTACAGCCCGGTTCACCGGAGTCCTGCTAGCCCAGTGCTACAGCCTGGATTCACTTGCTGATGACCGACACGTTCGATGCTGGGTCATGGATGCCTGTCCCTGTAAGTTAGTGCCACTTTGGGTTTACGACTAGCCATGTCAGCCCAGGCTCCTTATCATATGGATGCTAGCGACACTGTCATATATGTGTGCCAAAAGGCGCAAACGGTCCCGGGCAAAGGTAAGGCGACACCCGTGGGAATACCGTGCGTGAGGCCGCAAAGTGATATGAGGTGTTACATGCTAGATCGATGTGGCATTGAGTCGGGGTCCTGACAAGTTATTTCCGTCCCCTGGCCCTCCAGGCCCTCTTCTTAGCGGCGTCGTCTTCCTCTCTCCCCGAGTACCAGGTGAGTTTTACGGTAGCTTAAACTCCAATATTTTCTGATCTTGCTCCTTTAGGCATGGATAGTAAGATGGTGTTGCACAACATGCCCTCTTCAATTTTTTATTTCGGGAGCTTGCTGAAAGAGCTATGCATGCTTTCTTCATAAAATTTCAGATCTGACCATCAAGGGACAATATCCATAAGCTAACTATGCAGTACGATGGTAAAAGCATATAAGAATTCAGTGCTCCATGCTGATTCAAAAAATACAAGTAATCAACCCCTCCTTTTAAATTTGTTGCTTTGCTCTTTTGCTAGGTTTGAAGATGGGCTAGGTTCAAAGTTTGAAGATGAGCTAGTGTTGGGGATATAACTATTAGGTATGACCCGCCCAGGAGGGGCCGGGTTATACCTATGAAATACTCTTGAAGCCCAAGACCAAGGTTGAAGATGGCAGTTCAGTAAGGGCCCAAATCCCAGAAGCGACTTAAGGCTCGTAGAGATAAACCGCCATATGTACATGACTTGTATTGTAAGGCAAGAATAGTTAAGAGATAGAGCCGTACACTGTTTATGAGCCGGTCGGGACTCTGTGAGCCGCTGGGCATCGACCTCTGTATATAAAGGGACGACCCGGCGGCGGTTCAGGGCAAGTAACATCAGATCGAGAGCTAGGTCAAGCGATTTCCCTCCCTGGTAATCGAGACATAAGAAATCCCACTCAAAACTAGATCGTAGGCTTTTACCTTCACCATAAGGGGCCGAACCAGTATAAACCCCATGTCCTTTGTCCCGATTAACCCCTTTAAGCTTCCTATTTGCGATGGCTCCACGACTAAGTCCTTTCACTAGGACATCTGACGTGACAATTCCATGACAGTTGGCGCCCACCATGGGGCCAGCAGACGGTGGATTTGAGTTCTTGAAGGGCAGCTTCGAAGGGCTCAAGGGATACGCTGTGGGACGGATGACCAAGAGTCGTCGCGGCAAGATCTACATTGACGATGAAGACTGGGGCTCCGAGGCCGGCTCAATTGAGTACGGGTACCGGGTCCCCTTCGGCGGAATCTACGTCTTCATCGGCAAGATTGGCGAGCCGGGCCCTGAGCCGGACATCTGTACCGACCACGTCAAGATGACTCAGCATGCGAGACCCGCCCGGCTCAGCCTGCTATGAAGCATGCCTTCGTGGGATGCATACACGGAGCGGAACTTCCTGATGGATCTGTATCGGCCAGTGAGACGGCCATCTAGTCTGATGGTGAGTCGTCCACAGGTGAGACGGATTCATTGTATCAATTGCAAGACGAGGGGCTTGGGGGTTGTTCCGATGGCAGCAGTATTCCGGACCTCCTTGAGCCGCCGAGCAGAGTTGGGATCTTCATGGCTGGCACCCAACCCATTCAAAATTCTACAATTGCGACAGCGATAACCTACGGGTCAGCGGCAGCCGGGGCAGGAGGCCCTGTGCGCCTGCCGGCTCAGGTGCTGATGGATCTCGTGGATAAGATGACAGCTCTGTTAACGCCGCAGTCAACCCGGCAGATCAAGCTCAACATGATGCGGAAGTAGCACAGTTAAAGCTGGATATAGTACAGGCTAAGGAAGACCTGGCGGCGAAAGATGTCAGGATGACTGCAGAGCGGGTGGCTCTGGACGCTCAGGATCAGCAGATTCAGTCGCAGGCTTTCCAACTCACGATGGATCAAAATGCGTCAAACGAGGTCATGAGAAGGTACTAGAAGAGTCACTCCCGTCTGCCTTCGGTTTATGATCCTCAAAATCTCTTCCGAACTCCCGGGGCAGGGCCCAATAATCCGCCGAAGGTAAACTGGGTTACAACACCCGGGGCTGGGACGCCAATTCAGCAACGTACGATGGAGCCTCCCCGGATGAGTACTGCTCCACCTCAGTATGTACCAACACCGTCGGGTCATTATTCTAACCCGTTGGAGAACATGATCACTGCGGCGGCATGACTGGCGGCTCTCCCGGTGGAGGGCGACTCTCCGACGGCGGTTGAAACTCACAGGGTTAGAGAACTTCTTTAGACAGCTTTAGCACAGCAGGAGGCGTACTCATATAGCCGGGACATGATTCATTCAACCCCTTGTCCAAGCCGGAGCCCGAGTTATAGCAGGCATATGGATTCAGCGGCCGTTTCAAGCAACGCCCGGCGCCGTGACCAGCTGTGTGGGCATCACCCAACGCATGATGGAGCTCTTAACCTGGTGGATCATGGCAGAATACGTCAAGAGGCCGAGCGGGCGGCTCAGCAGGCGGCTTACTAGCCTTTTCCGGTTTATCCGACGACTTCTATTGAGGCAGGCGCGACCACCAGGACCGGAGGTGTCCCCTGTCTGGTGTCGGCTCTGCGTAACGAGCGTCTGCCCAAGGATTTCAAAGGGCCCAGAAAGGTGCCTAATTATACGACCCACTTACAGCTTGGGGGTGTGGATTAAAAGCTACGAGATGGCTATGGAGTTACTGGAGGTCAGTGATGCTGCGATGGCCAAGTACTTCACCATGATGTTGGATGGGACTGCCCGCACTTGGTTGAAGGGGCTACCGCCTAATTCCATCGGTTCATGGGCAGAGTTAAAAGCCCGGTTCACTCAAAACTTCAAAGATACATGCAAGCAGCCTATGTCAATTGTGGATTTGACTAATTGCAGGAAAGAGGAGGGTGAGCCCACGACCCATTGGATGTGCCGGGTCAAGTCCATAATACATTCTTCTGATAAGATAGATGTCGGCTCTGCAGTCTTAATGTTGGAGAAAAATTGTGGTTTTACGCCTCTAAAGATGAAGCTGGGTGGCTCAAGCGCGATTGTAATGACATGGGCCAACTGATGGCGGCTCTAGTCAAGTACGCCGACTCTGATAGTAACAGGATCCCGAGTCTGATGATGAGAAGACAGGGAAGGGAAAAAGAACGACAACACCAAGGGTCTTCGGCATAACCCGGCAAATCAAGGAGGTAACAATAAACATAAGGCTGATGGTAGCTTTGAGTTTGTGGCTAACACCAATGCGTAGGGCAACAATCAGCGACATAAGGGGAGGCCACCGCCTCGGTCCGGCGGGTCAAGTCCCACGCTTGAGTAGTTGCTGAATGAGCCCTGTCCGAGACACGGCACCCCATAGACCGACCACTCACCTATGGAAGGACTGCACGATCATGAGGGCTTTTAAGAATTCCAACATGTTCGACGGTAATCATGGGCCGAGCCGCGGCTCAGGTGGCGGCGGTATTCATGGCCTGGGCGGCGGTTCAAATTCCAATTTTCAAAACTCTCAAGGTAATCAAGGTGGTTATAATCAGCAATCTGGCCAAGGAGGTCAGCGTCAGCAGCAGCAGGATGGATACCAGAGTCATCCAAAGCAACTGAATAGTGGACAATATCACGTGTTTACCACCAGTTTGTGCAAACGGGACCAGAAGCTTCATAAGAGGGCTGTGAACGCTGTTGAGCCGGCAATTCCTCGTTATTTGAGATGGTCTGAGCAACCTATTATATGGAGTAAGGAAGATCACCCTCCCCGGGTTGACAATCCGGGTCACTTGGCCTTGGTGGTGGCACCTCAGGTTGGTGGATATAAATTCACTAAAGTGCTTATGGATGGAGGCAGTAGCATCAACATCCTCTATTATGAGACTTTTCGTCACATGGGTTTGACTGATAAAAATCTCAAGACTTCTAACGCTGTTTTTCATGGAGTGGTCCCTGGTAAGTCGGCGTACCCAGTGGATAAGATTGAGCTAGAGGTCGCCTTCGGAGATGAGCATGATTCTGGGGCTGAGAAGTTAACCTTTGAGGTGGTCAAAATCAAGAGCCCGTATCACGCCCTGTTTGGACGGCAGGCTTATGCCAAATTCATGGCACGACCATGTTATGTTTATTTACAGCTCAAGATGCCGGGTCATAAGGGTACCATCACAGTGCATGGGAGCCGGAAGATAGCCTTGGAATGTGAGGAAGACGATGATGCTTATGTTGAATCTGTTTGTGCAACATACGAGTTGAAGTTCTACAAGGACAATGTTGACCCAACGGACATGACGTCTTTGAAGAATCCGACCACATAGCATGAGCCGGTAATGAATTTTAAGTCGGCTGATGATACCAAGCTTGTCGATTTTGTTCCAGGCGACTCATCTAAGCAGTTCAGTATCAATGCCAATCTGGATCCCAAATAGGAAAGCACGCTCATTGAGTTAATCCGTGAGAACTGGGACATCTTTGCATGGAAACCTTCTGACATGGCGGGTGTACCGGGAGAACTCGGTGAGCACACTCTCAATGTTGATCCGAAATTTAAGCCGGCCAAGTAGTTTCTTCGGCGGTTCAATGAAGAGAGGCGTAAGGACATTGGTGAGGAAGTGTCCCGGCTCTTGGCGGCTGGGTTCATTATTGAAGTTTTTCATCCATAGTGGTTGGCTAACCCAGTGCTGGTGCTTAAGAAGAACAACACTTGGCGTATGTGTGTGGACTACACAGACTTAAACAAGGCTTGTCCGGCTGATCCCTTTGCTCTCCCTCATATCGTTCAAATCATTGATGCTACGGCGGGTTATGAGCGTTTGAACTTTTTGGGTGCTTATTCTGGTTATCATCAGATCAAGATGGCAGTTAAGGACCAGGAGAAGATGACTTTAATTACTCCATTTGGAGCCTTCTACTATGTGTCTATGCCTTTTGGGCTTAAGAGTGCCTAGGCGACTTATCAGCGATGTGTGCAGAACTGTCTTCACAATCAGATTGGGCGCAATGTTTATGCTTATGTGGACGACATTGTGGTGAAATCCAGAGAGAAGGAGACATTGATAGATGATCTGAAGGAGACCTTTGATAATCTCCGGGTCTACAAGATGATGCTTAACCCGGCCAAGTGTGTTTTTTGGTGTGCCTGCGGGCAAGCTTTTGGGTTTTCTGGTTTCCAATAGGGGCATTGAAGCTAACCCGGAGAAGATCAAGGCAATCACTACTTTGGCTAAACCGGCGTGTATCAATGATGTCCAGTGTTTGCTTCTTTAAGCCGGTTCATAAGCCGGTTAGGTGAGAAGGCCATACCACTATATCATATGATGAAGAAGACGAACGACTTCGTCTGGAGTGATGCTGCTAATACTGCCTTTGAAGACTTGAAGAGACAGCTAGCTGAGCCGCCAGTCCTTGCTACTCCCATTGATAAGGAGCCCTTATTGTTATATGTGGCTGCTAACACACGTGCCGTCTATGTAGCCATTGTGGTGGAACGCAAGGAGGCTGGCAAGGAGCATCCGGTTCAACGACCGGTTTATTACATCAGTGAGGTACTTATTGAATCCAAGCAAAGGTATCCACATTGGCAGAAGCTCGTTTATGGGGTGTTTATGGCAAGCCGGAAGCTTAAGCAATATTTTCTGGGTCATCCCATCACTATGGTCAGTTCTGCTCCTTTAGGAGATATCATCCAAAACAGAGAGGCCACAGGACGAGTAACCAAGTGGGCCATTGAACTTGGGCCTCATGGTTTAAAGTATGTGCCACGCACTGCTATCAAGTCTCAAGCACTGGTGGACTTCATCAACGATTGGACAGAACTGCAGATGCCTAAAGAGAAGCCAGATAACACGTATTGGACTATTCACTTTGATGGGTCCAAGCAATTGGAGGGCTCGGGGGCTGGAATTGTTCTAGCTTCCCCTCGAGGTGAAATTTTTTGTTATGTGCTACGGTTGATGTTTCCCTGTACTAACAATGCAGCTGAGTATGAGGCCTTACTCCATGGTCTTCGGATGGCTAAGGAGATGAGTTTAAGCTGGGTAAGGTGTTTTGGTGACTCATATTTGGTGGCTCAACAAGTATCAGGCAAGTGGGATTCCAAGGATCCTGTCATGGCGGCTTATCACCGTGAAGTTGATGCCACTGCTGGACATTTCAAGGGTTACCAAGTGGAGCACATTGACCACAGAAAGAATGAGGCGGCTGATGCCTTAAGCCGGCTGAGCTCTCAGCGTAAGCCGGTGCCGCCTAATACTTTCTTGGATATTCTGCATAACCCTTCTGTCAAGTTACCTACAGAGGAAGACTTGGCTGTTCCTGACTCGGAAGCACAATTGGTGGCGGCTCTTCAAGTCATCCCAGATTGGACAGTGCCATACTTGGCTTACATGACCCGGGGCGAGTTGCCTGAGGATAAAACCTTGGCCAGGCAGATAACCCAATGGTCTAAGTTAATGGCAATTGCCAATGGTGAGTTGCATCATCGCAGTGTCACTAGGGCGTTTCAGCGTTGTGTTTCTCCTGAGGAAGGTCAAGAAATTCTTCGTGAGATTCATGAAGGGGACTGTGGCTATCATGCCGGTTCAAAGTCCCTTGTATCCAAGGCTTTCCGTCATGGATTTTATTGGCTGACGACTCATGCTGATGCGGAGGATCTGGTCAGTAAGTGTGACGGTTGTCAGAAGTTCTCGAGACGTGTTCACGTGCCGGCTCAAGAGTTGAGGATGATTCCAATTACTTGGCCGTTTGCAGTATGGGGGCTTGACATGGTTGGGCCTTTCAAAAGGTCCAAAGATAAAAAGACCCACCTCTTGGTGGCGGTTGACAAGTTTACAAAGTTGGTTAAGGCAGAGCCAGTTAGTAAGTGTGATGCAGCCACGGCGGTGCAATTCATGAAAAAGGTGATTTTTCATTTTGGTTTCCCACACATCATTATAACTGATAATGGCACTAATATGTCCAAAGGCGCCATGGAAGAGTTTTGTAAACATGAGCATATTCGGCTTCATATTTCATCGGTGGCTCATCCCCAGTCCAATGGTCAAGCTGAAAGAGCCAATTAGGAAATCTTGAAAGGCATCAAGCCCTGGCTTTTGGTTCCCTTGCAACGGACGCCGGGTTGTTGGGTTGAGGAGTTACCCTCTGTGATATGGAGCATCAATACTACTCCTAACAGGTCTACGGGTTATACGCCTTTCTTCATGGTTTACGGAGCCGAGGTGGTTCTCCCTAGTGACATCCGTCATGACTCGCCCCGCGTGGCGGCTTATGTTGAGGCGGACAATGAACAAGCGCGTTAGGATGCACTTGACTTGTTAGATGAAAAGCGTGACTTGGCAGCAGCTCGTCCGGCGATTTACCAACAGGACCTGCACCGCTATCATAGCCACCGGGTTAAGTCCAGAACCTTTCAGGAAGGTGATTTGGTGCTCTGGCTCATCCAGGATCAAACTGATGCACACAAGTTATCCCCACCTTGGGAAGGGCCCTTTGTGGTCAGCAAGAACTTGAACAACCACTACTAGGGAAAACCTTATACACAAAATCTTAGTAGTAGCGCGGCTCAAAAAGAAGCGCTACTGCTAAATAGTAGTAGCGCGGGCATGCAAAACACGCTACTGACACGGCGTTAGTAGTAGCGCGCGTGGAACAACCTGCGCTGCTACAAATATCAACCGACAGTGTCCTCCAACCTACATTTAGCAGCAGCGTGTTGTCACGACACGCGCTACTGCTAAAGCTATAGTAGTAGCACGCTTTTTCTGAGGTCGCTGCTGCTAATTTTCAAATTGGGCCACAATGTTGGTCCAGCTTAGCAGTAGCGCATGTGTCGAAAGCGCACTGCTGCTACTTTCTTATCAGCAGTACGTTTTACGTCCCGCGCTACTGCTAAGCCGCACCAACCCACCACCTTTCCCCATCTCCTCTCTTCCCTTTCCCCTGCCTCCCACATCCTCCCCTCCCCCATCTCCTCTCTTCCCTTTCCCCTACCTCCCACATCCTCCCTCTCTCACTCTTCTTCTTCCTCAATACTTCTCCCCTATTACTCTCCATCTCCTACCTACCTTTCTCTCTCTTCATTACTCCTAGCTAACTACACCACCTCCATTAATGCATCTCCTTTCTCTTTTTATTTCCCCCTCCACTAGTTGGAGTTGTCTCCTCCCAAATTAGCTAGCTGGGTAGATGTAGCATTTAGTTAAGTGACCTATTTGCCCCCTAACTAGATCTATCTTTGTCAAGAAGAGCTTTGTGCACTTTTGATCTCCCTACATCATCATCTCCACCGTGTGCTCGATCTCGAGATAGAGGTGATTAAAATTTCATGGTTTTGCAAAATGGAAATATGTTTATGTGTGTGTGATATGATAATTGGGAGATATGATGGAAATTGTGTGTGTGGCATGAGTTGACGCCAAATTGTGCTTTTGAGTTGCCTATGTTTTGCCGAAATGTCGATTTATTTCCGTTTTGGCGAATTCCGGGTAAACTCTAGATCTATATATGTCCTATTTTTAGGGAAGGTCATGCCAAACTTTTGACTTTGATGCATGCACGCATTTTTATAATAAATTTGTTTATTATTAGCGTGCAGACGTTCACGATGGTCAGTGGAACGATGGTGGACAGGTGGTTGTGGTCGGCGATGCAGGACATGAAAGAAAATAACTGGACAGAGGTTTTATGTCCGTGTCAAAAATGCAAAGGAATAGTTTGGCTCGACCCCCATGACGATGGTCGTGTCGAAGCGCACCTGCTCATGACTGGTTTCATGGATGGCTATACTCGGTGGATAATTGAAGATGAAGATGACGATGTTGAGGACGCCGACGAGGCAGACAATGACGACACGGGGCAAGACAAAGAGATGATCAATAATGGCGACGGGGAAGAGGCCGGACATGGCGGCGGAGAAGGGGTCGGACATGGCGGAGGAGAAGGGGCCGGACATGTCAGCGGAGAGAACATGGACTCCACGCAGCAGAGTTCATCGGTACTAAGTTCAATAGTGTGGGACCCTCATGTTCAAGCATTGCTTCGCAAGGAGACGAGTACTGAGAGAGCTGCTTCTAGAGAGGAGGTTAAGCTAGAGCAACTGGTGGTAGACTCGAACACTCCATTGTATGATGGTTGCAATCCTGAGGTGACCCGCTTGAGTTTCGCGCTCCAACTCCTAAAGACGAAGGCTAAAAACAAATGGACCGACACTAGCCTCGATGAGCATCTCAAGTACCTAAAGGATGTTCTTCCCATGAGGAATCTTTATTCTACTAGTGTTGATGAGGCCAAGAAGATCGTGTGCCCTCTTGATCTGCCGCACGTTAGATACCATGCATGCATCAACGATTGCATGATTTATTGAAGGAGCACGCGGAAAAAACAAGTTGTCCAGTGTGCAATACTTCTCGATACAATAAGGCCGAGAAGAAATGTCCCCAGAAAGTTGTATGGTACTTACCGATCACTCCCTGTCTCCAGCGGTATTTCATAGATCTCAAGGAAGCAAAACTAATGCGCTGGCACGCGGAGAGGAAGAAGCCCGATAATGGAGATGATCCGAAGCTGAGACACGTCAAGGATGGAAGCTAGTGGAGAGCGTTGAACAGCTTCTATCGGTATTTTGAATGTGATGCAAGGAACATCATGCTCGACGCGTGTACTGATGGCATGAATCCATTTGGCAACCAGAACACCAACTATAGCACATGGCCCGTGTTTGTATGGATGTACAACCTCCCTCCTGGTTGTGCATGAAGTCAAAGTACATTCACATGAGCATGTTGATTCAAGGGCCAAAACAACCAGGAAATAATATTAATTTGTATCTGGGGCTACTTCAAGAGGAGTTAGACACGTTATGGAAAACACCGGCCAAGACATGGGACGCCAGAAAAAGCGAGTATTTCTACATGAGAGTTGCGCTGATCACGACGGTGCACGACTATCTCGGTTACGAATATGTAGCAGGCCAGGTGTGCCATGGATATGGCGGATGCATGCAGTGCATGGATGATACGACGTCTCAGCAGCTAATGTCAAGGAAAGATGGCGGGTCTGGGAAAATCATGTACATGGGGCATCGAAGATGGCTCGAATAGGACAACCCATGGAGAAACCGTGGAGATCTATTCAATGGTCACGCTGAGCATCAAGGACCTCCACGTAAGCGGAGAGGCGCCGAAATCGATGAGCTGTTGAAAAACTGGAAGGAGTGCCCCGCGTTTGGAAAGACGATGAAAAAGGCGCCGGAGCCGCTGCTGAAGGTATGGAAGACGAGGTCTGTGTTCTGGGACTTGGAGTACTGGCACAAACTCGATACACCTCATTGCCTTGATCAAATGCATATCTATAAGAATGTCCTTGAGAGCTTGCTCGCGACACTGATGAACATGCAAATAAGACCAAGGATGGGCCGAAGGCAAGAAAAGACTTGCAAGATTTGAATATCAGGGAAGATCTGCACATGCCGCCCCATAAAAAGTCAGACGAGACAGAGACGGAGACAGAGGCACGGGAGAAGAAGGGCAAGAAAATAAAGAAAGAGGATTATTGCCCCCTTCTTGCTTCACCCTAAGTAAGGCTGAGATCGATCTATTCTTTAATTGCCTTACCGGAGTCAAAGTTAGTTCCGGTTACTGTGGAAAGATAAGCAGATATCTAGACACAGACAAGAAAAGGTTCAGCGGGTCTGGAAGGTGTGCCCAAGAAAAAGGACAGGAAGAGATCGGGGAAGATAACTGCCTCCAAACAAGCCAGAGCACATAGCAGCCAGACGATGGATTCTGAAGAGCGTGTACCCGTGAAAGGTCCGGCCATGTTCCATCCCACGGGCGAGCCGATGCTACTGCCAAAACCGCTGGAGGGACTATCAGGGGATCTCAGGAGACTGCACGACCATCTGCTGTCGACTGAGAAAATCCTACTAGCCTCGAAGGATCTAGGATATCCAACATACGCGGCTTGTGTGCCTGAGGTGAAGTGCTACATCGACACACGGCCTGCGGAGGTGTTCTTCCTGCGGTTTGACCATATCTTTGAGATGTTTTTGGCAAGGCGGCTCGATTATACAATCGTCTGCCTTTTTGCGCTACATATGAGCTCCGTCATGAAGAGACAAGAAGTCTCACAAATCTGTGTGGCAGATCCGCACTACATGCACGAATCTTTCTTGAGTCTCGACGACTTTGAGCGTGAAACTGCTAGGGACTACCTCCAAAACTTCATGGTACAAAATAAGGACCAGGAAATTGTCCTCCTGCCTTATCATCCAAAGTAAGTCAGTTCCGGACAACCCTTTCATACATTTCAATCAGTCCTTCTCGCTCATATGGAGAATAATTTGACGTGTCTTTTCCCCGCAGCAACGGGCGCGCCGGCCTTATCGTTCTTTACCCACAAGTCTCCCACACCATGTATTTCGACCCTTCCAGAGACTACGAGAAGAAGGACTACACCCACATAATGAATATTCTAGATGATGCTCTCCAAGGCTTCAGCATTAGAGGTGGCCACATGCAGATCAGGAAACAAAGGAACAAGAAGATGGGTTTCACGCATAAAACTAACTTCTATTGCATCCAAGTCCCAAAACCAAGCAAGAAAGATGGGTTCTACATCCTCAATCTCATGATTGAGTTCAGCACGGATCACCAAAAGCTTCGCATGACAGGCATAAATGATGATCATATCCACAAGTGGGTAGATTCTCATGGACAAGTGGATTATATACTCAGAAGAGATGACTTCTTTCGCATCCAAAGGGACATTGCGATGATCATCATGAAAGAAGTCATCGATGAGAAGGGGATGTTCCACCATGGCCCTATATCGTGAGCTGACGTCCGAACTCGCATAGGCATGCAACGTCACGACCTTATGCCGTTCAAGATGCTAGGGTCCATCCTGGATGATATGGAAGGATGGAACTTCTAGTGATTTATGATGCCAATGCTGATGATATGTGTCGGTTGAACTTGTATACTTTATGTAGCGATGAAACTTTGTGATGTCCACGGTCCCTACCAAACTTGCGCAACGCTACTTTGTTAGTTTGGGTACGATGACATGCGTACCTCTAGTTAATTAGTTTGCGTACTGTATGTTGCATCTAGTTGCTAACCCTTTCTTTTTCGTGTTGCTCTAGTATATTTTGTTGCATATGATTGTACATCCTCTTGATGAAGATGCATCTCTAACAGGTACCTAGCTTCTTGATGGCGAGATGGCAGTGCTACGTCGTGTACAAAGGGAAGGTTCCGGGGGTTTACAACGAGTGGCCTGAGTGTCAAGCGCAAGTGAATGGGTTCTCGGGCGCCAGCCATAAAGGCTTCAAAAGCAGACAAGAAGGAGAATCTAGTTACTTGAGGTTCACGCTAGCACGAGAGAGGACTCGTAACCGCCGCCTCATGTACTGCATAGTTCCGCTCTCACTCATAGTGATAGCTCTTCTCGCGTATACCTTTGTTTAGATGGATGACGTTGTAGTTGCAAGTATTCGAGACTTGCATGTATCGCTATTTTCAAGATGATGACAAGATACCACTTTGTGTTGGATGATGATTATGATGAGACTATCTGTATGTATATGCTATGATTACATTTGTGGTCTCGCAGCGATTTATATGTGTATCATGATGACATCTGTATGTGCTAAAGATTCTTCTATAAAGCCTGTACAAATACAAAACAAATATGTAGAAAAAAAACTATTAAAATTAGCATTAGCGAGTGGAGAAAAGTTAGCAGCAGCGCGACAGTAGCAGTAGCGCGCACCGGAGAAGCGCGCTTTAGCTATTACCAGTAGCGAGTTCCTGGGAAGAATGCTGCTGCTACACTTGTATAGCAGTAGTGCGGACTAGCACGCGCTGCTGCTACAGGTTAGCTGTAGCGCCTTATTAGTAGCGTCGTGTCCCACGCTACTGATATACCTAGAACCCGCACTGCTGCTAGGCTTTTCCGTAGTAGTGAACGGGTCATACTACCTTATCGATGTTCGAGAGCATAAAGACTCACGTAAGTCAGAGGAGGAGACCCGCCGGCTGTGGAATATCGCTCATTTTCGGCCTTACTACACTTGAGTCACCGGCTCTCATGATGTACATATTTTGACGATGTATATATTATGATAAGTAATAAAGCAGGACCTCTGTCCTTTTTCATCCTCAAAGGTAATATGTCATTATCATTGTCATTTCAAATGATCACTTGGGGGTTGATCGTATTCGAATCCAACTTGATCTGCTTGATCCGGCTTATGATCGTATTCAAATCTATTCGTTAAACCTTAGGATCACTAGGAGGCTTCCTGTTCAAACGTAGGTCGTATTCGGACCAAAGAGAACATAACTGTCGGTACCCTCTTGACCGGCACACTGCCGAGCTCACTAGGGGGCTTCTTGATCATATTCGAATCATAGCTCAACCCCTTTTGGGAACTGACTTTGATCGTATTCGAATTAGAGTCGTTAAAAAACTCTCAAGGTCATTAGGGGGCTTCCTGTTCAAACATAGGTCATATTCGAACCAAAGAGAACATAGCTGTCGGTACCCTCTTGATCGGCGCAACGCCAAAGCCACTGGGGGCTATATGATTGTATTCAAATCCTAGCTTAACCCCTTTGGAACGGTTTACTGATCGTATTCGAATCAGAAGCCTTGATTTTTTGCATTCTATTTGGTTTAAGTTTTATTTGAAAGAAGCCTTTCTTTTGACTTGAGACTTTTTGTTCAAAGATCTAAGTGGAAGCGTGGTTTAAATTTAACCCGGCTTGATTTTGGATGATAAGTTGCCAATATAGGAGAATCATCATAGCTTTGGGGGGTTGGTTTCCAAAGATTGGGTTGTCACCCTTACTGTTCAGGTCATATAAACCGACAGTACAAATCAAAAGATCACATGTATGATATTATAGTTGTGTTTCAAAATTATATGTCACAATAGGCTTACCTGTGATTCTTTTATATATCAAGATGTCATAACCCGCCTTGCGGTAAACCGCCAAGGGATCTTGTGATCTATTTCTGTGTGCGGGTCAGTTAAAAGACTTGGTCAAGCATGAGGAAAACAGGTGATAAGTATAACACGGGTGAACATAAGATGGCGGCTTAATAGTATTGAGCACCAAAACTAGCACGATGGCACGACAAAGCAAAGTTATTTCTACTCTTTCACATGACTCCACGAGTCCGAATGGTTAATATTGTTTTTCAAAGCACATCACAGGTATGAGCCGCCTGGCGGATTAATTCTCGTGTTGACCTGAAGCATCCGGGTCAGCCCTCCCCGCTTCTTCGCCTTGTTCCCTTTCCTGGAAGGTTGATGATAAACAGTCAATGCCATTCAAAGCTTCAAATTCAGCTTCATCATCAATTAGTCCGGTCTAGTCAACTTCAGGGGCGAAGGTATGCTTACGGAGTGGGGGGATCAGGCTGGTCACTTTGTAATGTGGAGTTGGAATTCTCCGGTTCTCCGCGTCATAGCCTGGATGGTACTTGGTGAGATCCGCTTCATCATCTATCAGGGTGGCCACGGGGCGTATCTCCTTCACACAAGTGGCGAAGTCTTCCTATTCAAAGGGAGTGCCGTCCTCCTTAAGGCTTGGATAACCTATGGTGATGTCGGCCGAGTCTAACTCCGGCAACCAAGCGTTGGCCCGGCTTAAAGCAACCACAGCTCCGACTCTTGCAGATGATCACCTTAGCTCGGTGAACCACTGGGGCAGCACAGAAAACTTCATTAATACATCCGCCAGGAGGGTAGGAACTTCATTCGACAGGGCCACTATGGCTAAGGCACACTGAGACCCGGTGTAGAGTTGTTCCACCAATGTGTAAACAACCTTCAGCTTTATCAGTATGTCCTGATTCAGATTTGAACTCACGGGGCCTGCATAAAACAATGTCAGGTGAGTTAATGACAGGTTATATGATTACTAGAAAGATTCAAATATTTGACACTTGCAGGGCGACTTACCAAAGATGGCTGAGACCATCTGAGAGACATGGCGTTTTAAGCCGGATAATTCACCGGTCGTCTCTTCAAGAGCCGCCTCCGCCTTCTTAGCTTGATTGATCAAAGCAATTTTTTCACCAGCCCAGACCTTTTTCTCCATTTCAAAGTCTTTCTTTAGTTTCTCTTGTTCAGAAACGCTGAATTTAAACTTGGAGTCGGTTCTTTGGGTTTCCGTCTCTTGGGCTTCAAGGCGGTTCTTCAAATCAGATACTTCTGATTCAAGTTGACTAGTGGTGGCTTGTACAATACCGGGTCAAAATCAGGACTATGATGATGCAATATTATGTCCCAAGCCTTTTGCAAGCAACAACACTTGGCACTTTGGGGGCTAATGTCTACCGAAGAATTTTACTTCAAGTGGCGGTTCATGACAGTAACTCCCAAACACTTTGCAAGCAAGAGTACTTGGCACTTGGGGGCTAATGCATATTGATGTTCAAGCTTTTCAAGTACGTTATTCTATACAACCATATGAAGGACCGGCTCAACCATGCGGATTAAGCCGCCCCTTGGGGACTACGGAGTAAGCCGGATTTCTTACATATTTTATCCAAATATATTACTAATGTCACTAAGTTTGTTTCTAAGTCTACAGCGTATTCATCATAAGCAATAGACTTGGGGGCTGGCATAGTAAGGATAAATGAGTGCAGATAAAAGATTGTACCTCAAACTTCTGGTGCATCTGCTTCACCATATTAATTTCAGTGTCACGGCTGTTGAGCACCTGGCTTATATAGCCAGAAAAAACCTCTCCAATACTCATATGAGTATAATCAGCAACATCAAGCTTGACCCTGCGGCGTTCCAGAAGCTCGTCGTTGGCGGAACATTTAGCCAGTACGGTTGGCCCCCCGGCTCAACATAGCTGGTCTTGGTGATCTCGACATCAGGAACTTGAGGATCATCCATCCTGACTGGGCTAGGGATTTCCGGGTTTTCAGAGCCATCGGCGGCTCGCTCGGCAGGCGGGTTAGCATTGGGCGTTGGCGTGTCATGAGCTGGCTCAGGTGGCGGCTCATGAGTTGAGGTTTCATGTGCGGCCGTTCCAAGTTCTGGCTCTTTGAAGATTGGCTCTTCGGCCGGCTTATTCTTCTTCACCTTTTTGTTGGGCTTGGCTTTTCCGCTGCATAAGATTAAAAGGTCAGTGCAAATACGATGAATTGAAATGAACACAGGATAAGGAGGTTATCATTACCCTGGAGCGGTCTTGAAAGCCGGCAAATTAGACTGCATTGAGTCGCCGGAGGAAGGTGAAGTTTCTTGATAATTCAAGTCAGAAGGATTGAGTGGTTGACGAGTGAGACCCGCCAAAGGATAAAAGAGATTTGAATCAGAGATGACCTCGTTCCGGCGCTTCCTTGGGGTGTTTGGTAAGCCGGAGGAGAGCTCCGCATCCTTGCTGGTCCGGGTTTGCCTCCGGCTCTCATGAATCTGTCGCTTCAAAAGAAATTGAGGATCTTGATAAGCTAAGGGATGTGAAAATCTTACTTTCCGGGTTACTATGCGGATTTTCTGTCTTGGCAAAGGCTCGGAGTCAGAGGAAATGATAGTTACCTCTTCATCCTTGCCATGGCTTGTTCCTGTGTCCTCCTGCTGATAATCAGTGTCAATAAGATGGTTAAAAAAGGAGCCAACAGAGTCAAGGGCTACCTCCGACTCAGAAGAATCTTCTAGCCGAAGGAAGTCAGAAGTGGTGGCCTTCTTGCCCTTCTTCTTTGCAGCCTCTTTCCTGGCGGCTCTCCTGGCCTTCCTGGCCTTCTTCGCAGCTTCATGATCATATTTAACCTTCCAGAATTTGTCACCAGCCTGTGAAAATTAACAAAGGTATGGGTATAGATAAAAACATCAAAAAATGAAGGTAATTTATTCAGATGGGCGGCTTACCACTGGAGCCGGGTTAGCTTCACAGAAGGGGCTTAAGCCCACCTTACCACAATCTGCTAGGCTCTCGTTCAAAAGCAACTCCGTCATATCGTTGATGACATCTTCAGGCAAATCATCAGGGCTGTGCCGCAGAGGATCATCTTTCTTGCCTGTGTAGGTGCACATCAGGCCGGGGCGGCAGCTCAAGGGAATAAATCGCCAGGCGAGCCAAACCCGGACTAAATCGATGCCATTTAGCCCGTTCTCCAAAAGAGCCTTGATCTTAGCAAGGGTGGGGCGAGCGTCTTGCATTCGGCGGCTGTTATCTTGTTAGGAAGTGGATGTTTGGACTCCAGTCGCAGAGCATGAAAGCCGGGCAGAGGATTTTCATCAGCCAGAGAAGTGTCTTGACAATAGAACCATGTCTGATTCCAGTCTTTGGGATGACTCGGTGGGTTGCATAAGGAAAAATTACGTCTCTCCATCATTGGATCGAGACACCACCAAGTTCCAAGCTTTGGCCGTTGGCACACTCATTCTAGCAGTTCAAGTAAAATAACTCTCTGAGGAGTAGTATGTTGGGTTCTTCTCCAAGATATACTTCACTGAACACTTGAAAATTGCAAATGTAAGACACAGAATTGGGTCCGATGTCTTGAGGACGGAGGTCAAAGAAGTGCAGGACGTCCCTGAAGAATTTTGAGCCGGGTGGTGAAAAACCCCGGTTCATATGATCAGTGAAAACGATGACCTCCCCCGCTTTGGGCTGAGGAATTTCTTCTGTCGGGTCAGGAGCACGGTAGGACATCACTTCCTTCTTCGGCAGATAACCAGTCTTAACAAAATCATCAAGAGTGTTGTCTGTGACGATGGATTTGACCCAGTTGCATGAAGTGGGTGCTTTCGGTGCCATTGTGATGAAATTCTAAGAAAGAATAAAGATTTCCGGTTCAAATTTAAGCCGGAGAAAAATATTATAGTGTATATTCAAGATGGCGGCTTATAAAGGGGCCTAATGGTATAAGGATAATTGTGTGAGTTTTTTTAAGCCACCATGACTAGTTCAAGCAGTTAAGTTATCTAAAACCGCCATGGGCGGTCAAGAGTGTCAATTGAGCATTGCCTTTTAAGCCGGTGATAAGAGTCGCCATGGTTAGGGGGATCTAACAAATACAGTTTTTGCCTAAGTGTGCATAAACAAGTTTCACAGATTGCAGCTGTTATTTTGGATCAAATGGCTGTTCAGAAAAGAAAATATTCTAGACATAAAAACATGGTACAGAGGAGTTCATGAGTTCCAATGAAGCTTCTTTGCGAGAAAGAGGGGTCTGCTAGTATCAAAAATGGACGCGAAACAACTACCGTATAAATTCCATACTATTTTTGGATCAAATGAAGCCGCGATGGAAGAACTACGAAGACACTGTGATGAAAGCACGAAGAACACAGAGGAACCCGCGAACCCTAATGAAGATCTAAGGTGCGGGAAGTTGAAGACTTACAGCAGCAGATCTACTGCGGAGGGGGGCCGACGTTCTCTAGACTGATTCAGGTCGATGCATCGGCCAAGGTCGAGGAAGACATGGTGCGCTGCGGCGGTGGCGGAGCTTGAGTGGCAGTAGGGTTGGGAGAGGAAGAAGATGAGGAAGGGGAGAATGAGAAGAGACCTAGTGGTGCTTATTTATAAGGGAAGACTGATGAGTGGACGCGAAAAATGAGGAGGCTAAAGACATAGTTATCCAGCCGCAAAGACGCCTTGATTTTTCGGATGGTCATTAAGATAAAAGATCCATTGAGATATGTTGGACAAAATGTGCATTTATGGCAGGTGACATCATGGCGGGTTACCACAAATCCAAAGGATGATGTCATGGCGGGTTACAAAAATTTCATAAGCAAAGAGCAGAAGCTTTTCTTAAGTGTCAAAGATTGACATGAACCACTTCAAATCAATCTCGGGCCTAATGTTGGGGATATAACTATTAGGTATGACCCGCCTAGGAGGGGCCAGGCTATACCTATGAATACTCTTGAAGCCCAAGACCAAGGTTGAAGATGGCGGTTCCGTAAGGGCCCAAAGCCCAGAGGCGACTTAAGGCCCGTAGAGATAAACCGCCATATGTACATGACTTGTATTGTAAGGCAAGAATAGTTAAGAGACCGAGCTGGACACTGTTTATGAGCCGGACGGGACTCTGTGATCCACTGGGCATCGACCTCTGTATATAAAGGGATGACCCGGCGGCGGTTCAAGGCAAGTAAAAGATCGAGAGCTAGGTCAAGCGATTTCGCTCCCTGGTAATCAAGACATAAGCAATCCCACTCAAAACTGGATCGTAGGCTTTTACCTTCACCGTAAGGGGCCGAACCAGTATAAACCCCGTGTCCTTTGTCCCGATTAACCCCTTTAAACTTCCTAGTTGCGATGGCTCCACGACTGAGTCCTTTCACTAGGGCATCTGACGTGACAATTCCACGTCAGCTAGGTTTAATCTGCTTGTTCCATCTACTTAAAACAATTGCCTGTAAGAAATTGAGCAAAATAAATTCATTTGGTTCTCACATTATTTTTGTACTTGATCAGATTTAACGGGGTGAGGCTGCCCATCATCAGTTAGGCTACATATTCACAGATCAGTAGAATCCAGTTATGAACTTACTTACTGCCATGGTCAAGGCAGCTGACCTTAACACCTAGTAAAAGTGTGTAATCTTTCTCTGTAGGTTTTATGTGTGTTCTTTCTGTACATCTGTTGACGGATCCAGCAGACACAGGAGTCTTCAAATCAAAGAAGCACCTAAGATTTTATGGAGGCTGCAAGCATAGGCGTCTGAAGGAGTTACAAATGAGTTTGAGTTCATATATCAAAAGGAGTTTAGAGGTGAGAAATTTCTTTCTAGGTCCATACAAACTCATCTCATAGTGTCATACACAAACACATTGATACTGTGATAGACTGTTTATATGTAGAGGTGCAATTCAAGCAGCAGTAGCCAGCCATATATTTGCCTACTTAAGTGTAGGAAAAAAATGTATACCTTGCAGTTGAGATCATTTAGAAAGTTTACTATGATTATGTCATATATTGCATACCTCATGAAATTGTACCTGCACATATAATCGATTAGTTGCTCCCTTTCTGTTTCTTACTCTTGGACATCATTTTTGGTGGACATTGTCTTGGGTCATGAGGGTGATCTTTCTGCATGTGCTGCGATGGTCAGGACATGGTGAGCCTTCGTTAAGCACACTAGCATTGGTTGCAAGAGACCAACACCATGAGCTAGCTTCCTTCCTTGCTTCGTTCACAAGTGTAAGTCAAATAATAGCAAGGCAAGAACTAGAATTTCACCTAATAGAATGTTATTTAAATCATTCTGTTTTGCTTTAAGGAAACAACACAACATATTTATTCATAGTGGAATTTGATGATTTTGATTGGCATTTCTAGCTAAAGAAAGAGAATAAAATACTTATAATAATATCACTAATTTTATGTGCGTAGTAGAGTAGGAAGAATTGCAAGACTTTGTATAAATTTTTTGAATTCTTCTCAAGCTGAACGCATAATATGCTGAAGCAAATGATTTATGTATTGTTTTGTAGGAGTTTGGATTATTTGAGAACCTCTTTTAGGAGTTTGGAATACTCTAAGAAATTACTTTATGAGTTGAGTGTACTCTGAGTGCCACATGTACCAGTAGCACGCCGCGACTGTTGGGGAATGTTGCAGAAAATTAAATTTTTTCCTACGGTTTCACCAAGATCCATCTATGAGTTCATCTAAGCAACGAGTCAAGGGAGTGAGTTTGCATCTACATACCACTTGTAGATCGCGCGCGGAAGCGTTCGAGGGAACTGTGATGATGGAGTCGAACTCGATGTGATTCAGATCACCGATGACCAAGTGCCGAACGGACAGCACCTCCGCGTTCAACACACGTACGGAACGGACGACGTCTCCTCCGTCTTGATCCAGCAAGGAGGAAGGAGAGGTTGAGGAAGACAGCTCCAATGGCAGCACGACGGCGTGGTGTTGGTGGAGAAGCAGTACTCCGGCAGGGCTTCGCCAAGCTCGTGACAGAGGAGGAGAGGTGTTGGGGAGGGGAGGGGCTACGCCTTGGGTTGTGTGTTGCAGCCCTCCCCTCACCCCTCTATTTATAGGGGAAGGGGCAAGGGGGGCCGGCCCCTCTAGTTGGGAT
>NC_041387.1:392523253-392565702 GCF_002162155.2 Triticum dicoccoides | reverse complement strand
CCCCCAAGCAAAGGGGGCACCCCCTCTAGGGTTCCCCCCCCAACCCTAGCCGCATGGGCCCAAGGGGGGGAGGCGCGCCCAGCCCTACGCGGCCCATGTGGCCCACCAAGAGGGGTGGCCCCTCCCGGTGGACCCCCGGAACCCCTCCGGTGGCCCCGGTACAATACCGATATGCCCCGAAACTTTCCGGTGTCCCCATGATAACTTCCCATATATAAATCTTCACCTCCGGACCATTTCGGAACTCCTCGTGACGTCCGGGATCTCATCCGGGACTCCGAACAACATTCGGTAATCACATACAAGTCTTCCTAATAACCCTAGCGTCACCGAACCTTAAGTGTGTAGACCCTACGGGTTCGGGAGACATGCAGACATGACCGAGACGGTTCTCCGGTCAATAACCAACAGCGGGATCTGGATACCCATGTTGGCTCCCACATGCTCCTCGATGATGTCATCGGATGAACCACGATGTCGAGGATTCAAGCAACCCTGTATACTATTCCTTTTGTCAATCGGTACGTTACAAGCCCAAGACTCGATCGTCGGCATCCCAATACCTCGTTCAGTCTCGTTACCGGCAAGTCACTTTACTCGTACCGTAATGCATGATCCCGTGACCAAACACTTGGTCACTTTGAGCTCATTATGATGATGCATTACCGAGTGGGCCCAGAGATACCTCTCCATCATACGGAGTGACAAATCCCAGTCTCGATCCGTGTCAACCCAACAGACACTTTCGGAGATACCTGTAGTGCACCTTTATAGTCACCCAGTTACGTTGTGACGTTTGGTACACCCAAAGCATTCCTACGGTATCCGGGAGTTACACGATCTCATGGTCTAAGGAAGAGATACTTGACATTGGAAAAGCTCTAGCAAAACGAACTACACGATCTTGTGCTATGCTTAGGATTGGGTCTTGTCCATCACATCATTCTCCTAATGATGTGATCCCGTTGTCAACGACATCTAATGTCCATAGTCAGGAAACCATGACTATCTGTTGACCAACGAGCTAGTCAACTAGAGGCTTACTAGGGACGTATTGTGGTCTATGTATTCACACGTGTATTACGATTTCCAGATAATACAATTATAGCATGAATAAAAGACAATTATCATGAACAAGGAAATATAATAATAATGCTTTTATTATTGCCTCTAGGGCATATTTCCAACAGTCTCCCACTTGCACTAGAGTCAATAATCTAGTTACATTGTGATGAGTCGAACACCCATAGAGTTCTAGTGTTGATCATGTTTTGCTCGTGAGAGAGGTTTAGTCAACAGATCTGCGACATTTAGATCCGTATGTACTTTGCAAATATCTATGTCTCCATCTTGAACATTTTCACGGATGGAGTTAAAACAACGCTTGATGTGCCTGGTCTTCTTGTGAAACCTGGGCTCCTTGGCAAGGGCAATAGCTCCAGTGTTGTCACAGAAGAGTTTGATCGGCCCCGACGCATTGGGTATGACTCCTAGGTCGGTGATGAACTCCTTCACCCAAATAGCTTCATGCGCTGCCTCCGAGGCTGCCATGTACTCCGCTTCACATGTAGATCCCGCCACGACGCTCTGCTTGCAGTTGCACCAGCTTACTGCTCCACCATTCAACATATACACGTATCCAGTTTGTGACTTAGAGTCATCCAGATCTGTGTCGAAGCTAGCGTCGACGTAACCCTTTACGGCGAGCTCTTCGTCACCTCCATAAACGAGAAACATGTCCTTTGTCCTTTTCAGGTACTTCAGGATATTCTTGATCGCTGTCCAGTGTTCCTTGCCGGGATTACTTTGGTACCTTCCTACCAAACTCACGGCAAGGTTTACATCAGGTCTGGTACACAGCATGGCATACATAATAGATCCTATGGCTGAAGCATAGGGGATGACACTCATCTCTTCTTTATCTTTTGCCGTGGTCGGGCATTGAGCCGAGCTCAATCTCACACCTTGCAATACAGGCAAGAACCCCTTCTTGGACTGATCCATTTTGAACTCCTTCAAAATCTTATCAAGGTATGTGCTTTGTGAAAGACCTATGAGGCGTCTCGATCTATCTCTACAGATCTTGATGCCTAATATAAGCAGCTTCTCCAAGGTCCTTCATTGAAAAACACTTATTCAAGTAGGCCTTAATGTTGTCCAAAAGTTCTATATCATTTCCCATCAAAAGTATGTCATCTACATATAATATGAGAAATGCTACAGAGCTCCCACTCACTTTCTTGTAAACGCAGGCTTCTCCATAAGTCTGCATAAACCCAAACGCTTTGATCATCTTATCAAAGCGAATGTTCCAACTCCGAGATGCTTGCACCAGCCCATAAATGGATCGCTGGAGCTTGCATACTTTGTTAGCATTCTTAGGATCGACAAAACCCTCCGGCTGCATCATATACAGTTCTTCCTTAAGATGCCCGTTAAGGAATGCCGTTTTGACGTCCATCTGCCATATCTCATAATCATAGTATGCGGCAATTGCTAACATGATTCGGACGGACTTAAGCTTCACTACGGGAGAGAAAGTCTCACCGTAGTCAATCCCTTGAACTTGCCGATAACCCTTAGCGACAAGTCGAGCTTTATAGATGGTGACATTACCATCCGCGTCCATCTTCTTCTTAAAGATCCATTTGTTTTCTATCGCTCGCCGATCATCGGGCAAGTCAGTCAAAGTCCATACTTTGTTTTCATACATGGATTCTATCTCGGATTTCATGGCTTCTAGCCATTTGTTGGAATCTGGGCCCGCCATTGCTTCTTCATAGTTCGAAGGTTCACCGTTGTCCAACAACATGATTTCTAGGACAGGGTTGCCGTACTACTCTGGTGCGGAACGTGTCCTTGTGGACCTACGAAGTTCAGTAGCAACTTGATCCGAAGTACCTTGATCATCATCATTATTTTCCTCTTCAGTTGGTGTAGGCATCACAGGAATATTTTCCTGAGCTGCACTACTATCCCGTTCAAGAGGTAGTACTTCGTCGAGTTCTACTTTCCTCCCACTTACTTCTTTCGAGAGAAACTCTTTTTCCAGAAAGGATCCGTTCTTGGCAACAAAGATCTTGCCTCAGATCTTAAGTAGAAGGTATACCCAATGGTTTCTTTAGGGTATCCTATGAAGACGCATTTTTCCGACTTGGGTTCGAGCTTTTCAGGTTGAAGTTTCTTGACATATGCATCGCATCCCCAAACTTTTAGAAACGACAGCTTAGGTTTCTTCCCAAACCATAATTCATACGGTGTCGTCTCAACGGATTTAGACGGTGCCCTATTTAAAGTGAATGTAGCTGTCTCTAGAGCGTATCCCCAAAATGACAGCGGTAAATCGGTAAGAGACATCATAGATCGCACCATATCCAATAGAGTGCGATTACGACGTTTGGACACACCGTTACGCTGAGGTGTTCCAGGCGGCGTGAGTTGTGAAACGATTCCACATTTTCTTAAGTGTGTACCAAATTCGTGACTTAAATATTCTCCTCCACGATCCGACCGTAAGAATTTTATCTTTCGGTCACGTTGATTCTCTACTTCATTCTGGAATTCCTTGAACTTTTCAAAGGTCTCAGACTTGTGTTTCATCAAGTAGACATACCCATATCTACTTAAGTCATCAGTGAGAGTGAGAACATAACGATATCCTCCGCGAGCCTCAACACTCATTGGACCGCACACATCGGTATGTATGATTTCCAACAAGTTGGTTGCTCGCTCCATTGTTCCGAAGAACGGGGTCTTGGTCATTTTGCCCATGAGGCATGGTTCGCATGTGTCAAATGATTCATAATCGAGAGACTCTAAAAGTCCATCAGCATGGAGCTTCTTCATGCGATTGACACCAATGTGACCAAGGCGGCAGTGCCACAAGTATGTGGGACTATCGTTATCAACTTTACATCTTTTGGTATTCACGCTATGAATATGTGTAACATTACGTTCGAGATTCATTAAGAATAAACCATTGACCATCGGGGCATGACCATAAAACATATCTCTCATATAAATAGAACAACCATTATTCTCGGATTTAAATGAGTAGCCATCTCATATTAAACGAGATCCAGATACAATGTTCATGCTCAAACTTGGCACTAAATAACAATTATTGAGGTTTAAAACTAATCCCGTAGGTAAATGTAGAGGTAGCGTGCCGACGGCGATCACATCGACCTTGGAACCATTCCCGACGCGCATCGTCACCTCGTCCTTCGCCAGTCTCCGCTTATTCCGCAGCTCCTGCTGTGAGTTACAAATGTGAGCAATGGCACCGGTATCAAATACCCAGGAGTTACTACGAGTACTGGTAAGGTACACATCAATTACATGTATATCAAATATACCTTTAGTGTTGCCGGCCTTCTTGTCTGCTAAGTATTTGGGGCAGTTCCGCTTCCAGTGACCCTTCCCCTTGCAATAAAAGCACTCAGTTTCAGGCTTGGGTCCATTCTTTGAATTCTTCCCGGCAACTGGCTTACCGGGCGCGGCAACATCTTTGCCGTCCTTCTTGAAGTTCTTCTTCCCCTTGCCCTTCTTGAACTTAGTGGTCTTATTGACCATCAACACTTGATGTTCTTTCTTGATTTCAACCTCTGCCGACTTCATCATTGAAAATACTTCAGGAATGGTCTTCACCATCCCCTGCATATTGTAGTTCATCACAAAGCTCTTGTAGCTTGGTGGGAGCGACTGAAGGATTCTGTCAATGACTGCCTCATCCGGGAGGTTAATGTCCAGCTGGGACAGGCGGTTGTGCAACCCAGACATTTTGAGTATGTGCTCACTGACAGAACTATTTTCCTCCATCTTACAACTATAGAACTTGTCGGAGACTTCATATCTCTCGACCCGGGCATGAGCTTGGAAAACTAATTTCAGCTCCTCGAACATCTCATATGCTCTGTGTTGCTCAAAACGCTTTTGGAGCCCCGGTTCTAAGTTGTAAAGCATGCCGCACTGAACGAGGGAGTAATCATCAGCACGAGACTGCCAAGCATTCATAATGTCTTGGTTCTCTGGGACGGGAGCGTCACCTAGCGGTCCTTCTAGGACATATTGTTTCCTGGCAGCTATGAGGATGATCCTCAGGTTTCGGACCCAGTCCGTATAGTTGCTGCCATCATCTTTCAGCTTGGTTTTCTCTAGGAACGCGTTGAAGTTCATGTTGACATGAGAGTTGGCCATTTGATCTACAAGACATATTTTGCAAAAGGTTTTAGACTAAGTTCATGATAATTAAGTTCATCTAATCAAATTATTTTAATGAACTCCCACTCAGATTAGACATCCCTCTAGTCATCTAAGTGTTACACGATCTGAGTCGACTAGGCCGTGTCCGATCATCACGTGAGACGGACTAGTCATCATCGGTGAACATCTCCATGTTGATCGCATCTTCCATACGACTCATGTTCGACCTTTCGGTCTCTTGTGTTCTGAGGCCATGTCTGTACATGCTAGGCTCGTCAAGTTAACCCTAAGTGTTCTGCATGTGTAAATCTGTCTTACACCCATTGTATGTGAACGTAAGGATCTATCACACCCGATCATCACGTGGTGCTTCGAAACGACGAACTTTAGCAACGGTGCACAGTTAGGGGGAACACTTTCTTGAAATTATTATAAGGGATCATCTTATTTACTACAGTCGTTCTAAGTAAACAAGATGCATAAAACATAATAAACATCACATGCAATTATATAATAGTGACATGATATGGCCAATATCATATGGCTCCTTCGATCTCCATCTTCGGGGCTCCATGATCATCTTCGTCATCGGCATGACACCATGATCTCCATCATCATGATCTCCATCATCGTGTCTTCATGAAGTTGTCACGCCAACGACTACTTCTACTTCTATGGCTAACGCGTTTAGCAATAAAGTAAAGTACTTTACATGGCGTTCTTCAATGACACGCAGGTCCTACAAAAAATAAAAACAACTCCTATGGCTCCTGCCGGTTGCCATACTCATCGACATGCAAGTCGTGATTCCTATTACAAGAACATGATCTCATACATCACAATATATCATTCATCATTCATCACAACTTCTGGCCATATCACATCACATGACAATTGCTGCAAAAACAAGTTAGACGTCCTCTAATTGTTGTTGCATCTTTTACGTGGCTGCAATTGGGTTCTAGCAAGAACGTTTTCTTACCTACGAATAACCACAACGTGATCTTGTCAACTTCTATTTACCCTTCATAAGGACCCTTTTCATCGAATCCGCTTCAACTAAAGTGGGAGAGACGGACACCCGCCAGCCACCTTATGCAACTAGTGCATGTCAGTCGGTGGAACCGGTCTCACGTAAGCGTACGTGTAAGGTTGGTCCGGGCCGCTTCATCCCACAATACCATTGAAGCAAGATAAGACTAGTACGGCAAGCAAGTTGACAAGATCTACGCCCACAACAAAGTTGTGTTCTACTCGTGCAATAGAGAACTACGCATAAACTTGGCTTTGATACCACTGTTGGGGAACGTTGCAGAAAATTATTTTTTTTCCTACGGTTTCACCAAGATCCATCTATGAGTTCATCTAAGCAACGAGTCAAGGGAGTGAGTTTGCATCTACATACCACTTGTAGATCACGTGCGGAAGCGTTCGAGGGAACGGTAATGATGGAGTCGTACTCGATGTGATTCAGATCACCGATGACCAAGTGCCGAACGGACAGCACCTCCGCATTCAACACACGTACGGAACGGACGACGTCTCCTCCGTCTTGATCCAGCAAGGAGGAAGGAGAGGTTGAGGAAGACAGCTCCAACGGCAGCACGACGGCGTGGTGTTGGTGGAGAAGCAGTACTCCGGCAGGGCTTCGCCAAGCTCGTGACGGAGGAGGAGAGGTGTTGGGGAGGGGAGGGGCTGCGCCTTGGGTTGTGTGTTGCAGCCCTCCCCTCACCCCTCTATTTATAGGGGAAGGGGCAAGGGGGGCCGGCCCCTCTAGTTGGGATCTAGAGGGGGGCGGCGGCCAGGAAGGGGGGACTTACCCCCAAAGCAAAGGGGGCGCCCCCTCTAGGGTTCCCCCCCAACCCTAGCCGCATGGGCCCAAGGGGGGAGGCGCTCCCAGCCCTCCAGGGGCTGGTGCCCTGCCCTACGCGGCCCATGTGGCCCACCAAGAGGGGTGGCCCCTCCCGGTGGACCCCCGGAACCCCTCCGGTGGCCCCGGTACAATACCGATATGCCCCGGAACTTTCCGGTGTCCCCATGATAACTTCCCATATATAAATCTTCACCTCCGGACCATTCCGGAACTCCTCGTGACGTCCGGGATCTCATACGGGACTCCGAACAACATTCGGTAATCACATACAAGTCTTCCTAATAACCCTAGCGTCACCGAACCTTAAGTGTGTAGACCCTACGGGTTCGGGAGACATGCAGACATGACCGAGACGGCTCTCCGGTCAATAACCAACATCGGGATCTGGATACCATGTTGGCTCCCACATGCTCCTCAATGATTTCATCGGATGAACCACGATGTCGAGGATTCAAGCAACCCCGTATACTATTCCTTTTGTCAATCGGTACGTTACAAGCCCGAGACTCGATCGTCGGCATCCCAATACCTCGTTCAGTCTCGTTACCGGCAAGTCACTTTACTCGTACCGTAATGCATGATCCCGTGACCAAACACTTGGTCACTTTGAGCTCATTATGATGATGCATTACCGAGTGGGCCCAGAGATACCTCTCCGTCATACAGAGTGACAAATCCCAGTCTCGATCCGTGTCAACCCAACAAACACTTTCGGAGATACCTGTAGTGCACCTTTATAGTCACCCAGTTATGTTGTGACGTTTGGTACACCCAAAGCATTCCTACGGTATCCGGGAGTTACACGGTCTCATGGTCTAAGGAAGAGATACTTGACATTGGAAAAGCTCTAGCAAAACGAACTACACGATCTTGTGCTATGCTTAGGATTGGGTCTTGTCCATCACATCATTCTCCTAATGATGTGATCCCGTTGTCAACGACATCTAATGTCCATAGTCAGGAAACCATGACTATCTGTTGACCAACGAGCTAGTCAACTAGAGGCTTACTAGGGACGTATTGTGGTCTATGTATTCACACGTGTATTACGATTTCCAGATAATACAATTATAGCATGAATAAAAGACAATTATCATGAACAAGGAAATATAATAATAATGCTTTTATTATTGCCTCTAGGGCATATTTCCAACAGCGACGACCGGCGCGGGTCATGTTTCTCTCCATTCTCCTCCTCTAGCTCCCTCGCTCTTGATTCCATTGTAGCTTTTATGTGAAAGAGGCTAGATCATGAACATCTGCGATGAGCTTTTGTGCTACTTTATTTTTAGAGTGATTACTAGTACTGCAAACGTCGGCAGATACTTTATTTATTTTGTGATGCACTTAGCTCAAATAATTTAATTTTGTGTAGGTATAATTTCAACAAGTGAACCTGCAATTATTTGTGTTTGCAACAAATACATATTTTTTCTGTTGATATAATTTCAACAAGTGAACCTGGAATTGTTTGTGTTTGCAACAAATACATATTTTTTTGTTGGCTGATATTATGCCCCTTTGTGATCATGTGAGATATTTGCTACTAGAAGTTTAGCACAACCCTATTTCGCAAAAAAAGGTACAACCCTTCATTTTATTTAACTTGGCAAGAAAAGTTGTTTAATTAGCTTAAAGTTGCCTCCTAGATGATTATTCAATGCATGTTGGAAGAAGCTTTATCATGAACTATCAAGCATTATGAACTCATTTGGCTTTTGTTCATGTTTTTCAGACACTTGGTCAGCCTCATGTATAATTCTATCAGATGTATCAGCTGAACTGAGCCACCTTTATTGAATATATTGGCGGCCCATGAGGCTCCTAGCCATTTTTTTCTTAACATGTAACTTGAGGTTTGGATGGGGTACGAGCAAAAATGTCATAACTTTAGGATCACTCTCTGAGTTCCTAAAGTCACATACTTCCATTTTTTTGCCTATGGTCATTGTCAAAATACTCTTTTGGTTAGCATGTTGGATACGTGGTGGGTAATACTTGTGTCATTGTGTGGCAACAATTATTATGTTCCGATGAAATTAAATTTTCTTCTTTGTTAGTTATCATCTTCCATGAATATCCGTTCCATCTATATGTTCTTCTAGCTGAAATTGATCATGTCGGATAAATGCCTTTCCTGCATCACAAATTCTATCCTTCTGATATATTGTCGAAAAATTCATCGGTTTGCTTCAAATCCTATTGATCCACCCCAAAACACATGCTCTAAAGATTCTTACTCTATGGGAATCATTTTTATCAGAATCTACAGCTATCATGCTTCAAATTGACTGGTTTTATTCATAATTTGCTCATGCATGGCATATTCTTCTTTCCTCTCAGCTGATTTGAGAGAAATGGTCCACCTTGTAAGACTTCCAATATCAGAATCTATTGATCCACCTTGTAATACTGGCCCTTCTATGTTAGTACAAAAACCTATTAGTATGTAAGTAACCACTAGGCTTGCTCTGCTTTATGAATGCACACTCTTCCTGCTGTAGTTATATTGTCGTGCTCCACGGGTTGGCGTTGGCCGCCAACAACGACGAGGCTAGTGGCTCGGGCGCGGAGGTCATCAAATCTTTATCGGTGTCATGTTTTTCTTTGCTTTTAGTTTTTGTTATGGTCGGTGTCCTGTTTTTTTTATAAATTACATTGAACAAGCAAAGCTTGATGGATGTCCATGAACATGTTGGTGGTATCCATTTGCTGATCCACATTGGAGATGTGCTAATCTTATTGTATTTGAGTGTGATTTATTTAGCTATTTCAAAATTTATAGTGTGACGATACGTCTCCAACGTATCTATAATTTTTTATTGTTCCATGTTATTATATTATCTGTTTTGGATGTTTTATATGCATTAATATGCTATTTTATATTATTTTTGGGACTAACCTATTAACCGAGAGCCCAGTGCCAGTTTCTGTTTTTTGCCTATTTTAGAGTTTCGCAGAAAAGGAATACCGAACGGAGTCCAAACAGAATGAAACTTTCGCGATGATCTTTCTTGGACCAGAACAAACCAGGAGACTTGGAGATGAAGTCGAAGACGCAACGAGGCGGCCAATAGGGTGGAGGGCGCGCCCAGGGGGTAGGGCACGCCCCCTACCTCATGGGCCCCTCGTGGGTCTCCTGGCCTAGTTCCTTCACCTATATATACTCTTATACCCTAAAAACATCTAGGGGAGCCACGAAACAACTTCTCCACCGCTGCAACCTTCTGTACCCGTGAGACCCATCGAGGGGCCTTTTTCGGCGTCCTGTCAGAGGGGGATTTGACCATGGAGGGCTTCTACATCAACACCATTGCCTCTCCGATGAAACGTGAGTAGTTTACCAGACACCAACGGGTCCATAGATAGTAGCTAGATGGCTTCTTCTCTCTCTCTGATTCTCAATACCATGTTCTCCTCGATGTTCTTTGAGATATATTCGATGTAATATACTTTTGTGGTGTGTTTGCCGAGATCCGATGAATTGTGGATTTATGATCAGATTATCTATGAATATTATTTGGTTCTTCTCTAAATTCTTATATGCATGATTTGATATCTTTGCAAGTCTCTTCAAATTATCGGTTTAGTTTGGCATACTAGATTGGTTTTTCTTGCAATGGGAGAAGTGCTTAGCTTTGGGTTCAATCTTGCGGTGTCCTTTCCCAGTGACAGTAGGGGAAGCAAGGCACGTATTGTGTTGTTGCCATCGAGGATAAAAAGATGGGGGTTTCATCATATTGCTTGAGTTAATTCCTCTACATCATGTCATCTTACTTAATGCGTTACTCCGTTCTTTATGAACTTAATACTTTAGAAGCATGCTGGATAGCGGTTGATGTGTGGAGTAATAGTAGTAGATGCAGAATTGTTTCGGTCTACTTGACACAGACGTGATGCCTATATTCATGATCATTGCCTTAGAAATCGTCATAACTAGGTGCTCTTCTATCAATTGCTCGGCAGTAATTTGTTCACCCACCGTAATATTGGCTATCTTGAGAAAAGCTACTAGTGAAACCTATGGTCCCCGGGTCTCTTTTCCATTATATTGAATCTCTTTTACATCATATTAGTTTCCATTCTACTATTTTGCAATCTTTTACTTTTCGGTCTATAAACCAAAAATACCAAAAATATTTAGTTTACCGTTTATCTATCTCTATCAGATCTCACTTTTGCAAGTAATCGTGATGGGATTGATAACCCCTTTATCGCATTGGGTGCAAGTTGTTGATTGTTTGTGCAGCTATTGGTGACTTGTGCGTAATCTCCTACTGGATTGATACCTTGGTTCTGAAATTGAGGGAAATACTTACTCTACTTTGCTACATCACCCTTTCCTCTTCAAGGGAAAACCAACGCAAGCTCAAGAGGTAGCAGGAAGGTTTTCTGGCGCCGTTGCCGGGGAGATCTACGTCAAGTCAAGCCATATCAAGTACCCATCAAAAACTCTTCTCTCTTGCATTACATTATTCGCCATTCGCCTCTTGTTTTTCTCTCCCCCACTTCTAAAATGATTTTCAAAAAGATTTGCCTTTTCTTCGCTCCTCTTCTATTCGTCTTTTTTGACTTGCTTTTTGTGTGCTTGTGTGTTGGTGTGCCTGTTTGCTTTGATGGCACAGCCAAAAAGCGTTGATCCTCACCTTAGGAGGTTTAAAGAGATTGAAAAAATGTTAGAAGCTTTATGTCTTTATAATTTGAGCATAATAATTTCTTTAGAAATGAGCTTAAAGAACAAAAAAGTTTTATGGAGTATGTGAATAAAGAGCTCGATGATATGTCTAAAGAATTTTATGGTTTGAAATATCATTTTGCTCATCTTGAAAATTTAGTAGGCCAAATTTCTGATAAACAAGCCACCTTAGTTAATAAGATGTCCGCTAAACCTGAGGCTCTAAATAATAATGATGAAGATCTAAAAGTGATTGATGTGACTCCTATTAAATCTTTGTTTTCCAATATTAATCTTGATAAAGATGGGGCTGGAGATGAGTCAACTTTAGTTAAAAGGCGTCCCAATGATTCAGAGTCTTTAGATCTAGATGCAAAAAATGATAAAAGTGGGATTGGAGAGGTCAAGACTTTAAGTAGCAATGAACCCAGTCTTTTGGATTTCAAGGAATTTAATTATGATAATTGTTCTTTAATAGATTGTATTTCCTTGTTGCAATCCGTGTTAAATTCTCCTCATGCTTATAATCAAAACAAAGCTTTTACTAAACATATCATTGATGCCATGATGCAATCTTTTGAAGAAAAGCTTGAGTTAGAAGTTTATATCCCTAGAAAACTTTATGATGAGTGGGAACCTACTATTAAGATTAAGATTAAAGATTATGAATGCTATGCTTTGTGTGATTTGGGTGCTAGTGTTTCCACGATTCCAAAAACTTTGTGTGGTATGTTAGGTTTCCGTGAATTTGATGATTGTTCTCTAAATTTGCATCTTGCAGATTCCACTATTAAGAAACCTATGGAGAGGATTAATGATGTTCTTATTGTTCAAAATAGGAATTATGTGCCCGTAGATTTTATTGTTCTTGATATAGATTGCAATCCCACATGTCCTATTATTCTTGGTAGACCTTTCCTTAGAATGATTGGTGCAATTATTGATATGAAAGAAGGAAACATTAGATTCCAATTTCTGTTAAGGAAAGGCATGAAACACTTTCCTAGGAAGAAAATTAAATTGGCATACAAATCTATTATGAGAGCAACTTATTTATTGCATACCAAATATGAAAATACCTAGAACTATTCGCGTTTTATGCCTAGCTAAGGGCGTTAAACAATAGCTTGTTGGGAGGCAACATAATTTTATGTTTGTTCCTTGATTTTTGTTCCTGTTTAGTAATAAATAATTCATATAGCCTCTGGTTAGATGTGGTTTTATGTTTTAATTAGTGTTTGTGCCAAGTTAAACCTTTAGGATAGCTTACGGTGATAGTTGTGTTGATCCTACTGAAAATCAGAAACTTTTGCTCCCAGTAAATTAGTTTTCATAATTCACAGAAACGTGCTTTTGATATGATTCCTTTTGCTCTGGATTGGTACACAAATTTCTCAGGTTATCCTAATTTGGATGAACTTTTGGAGTTACAGAAGTATTCGAGAGTTACAGATTACTATAGACTGTTCTGTTTTTGATAGATTCTGTTTTTCGCGTGTTGTTTGCTTATTTTGATGAATCTATGGGTAGTATCGGGGGATATGAACCATGGAAAAGTTGAAATACAGTAGATATTACACCAATATAAATAAATAATGAGTTCACAAAAGTACCTTAAAGTGGTGATTTATTTTCTTATACTTACGGAGCTCATGAGATTTTCTGTTGAGTTTTGTGTTGTGAAGTTTTTAAGTTTTGGGTAAGGATTTGATGGACTATGGAATAAGGAGTGGCAAGAGCCTAAGATTGGGTATTCCCAAGGCACCCTAAGGAAATATTCAAGGACAACCAAAAGCCTAAGCTTGGGGATGCCCCGGAAGGCATCCCCTCTTTCGTCTTCGTCTATCGGTAACTTTACTTGAGGATATATTTTTATTCACCACATGATATGTGTTTTGCATGGAGAGTCTTGTATGATTTGAGTATTTGGTTTTTATTTTACCACAATCATCCTTGCTGTACACAACTTTTGGGAGAGACACGCATGAATCGTGATTTATTAGAATACTCTATGTGCTTCACTTATACCTTTTGAGCTAGGCAATATTGCTCTAGTACTTCACTTATAAATTTTTAGAGCACGATAGTGGTTTTATTTTATAGAATTTGTTGAACTCTCATGCTTCACTTATATCATTTTTAGAGTATTTTTTAACAGCATGGTAATTTTCTTTGGTTATAAGTTTAGTCCTAATATGATGGCCATCCAAGAGGGATATAACAAAAACTTTCATATGAAGTGCATTGAATACTATGAAAAGTTTGATTCTTTATGATTCTTTTGAGATATGAAGATGGTGATATTAGAGTCATGCTAGTGGAGTAGTTGTGAATTTGAGAAATACTTGTGTTAAAGTTTGTGATTCCCGTAGCATGCACGTATGGTGAACCGTTATGTGATGTAGTTGGAGCATGATTTATTTATTGATTGTCTTCCTTATGAGTGGCGGTCGGGGACGAGTGATGGTCTTTTCCTACCAATCTACCCCCCTAGGAGCATGCGTGTAGTACTTCATTTCGATAACTAAAAGATTTCTGCAATAAGTATGTGAGTTCTTTATGACTAATGTTGAGTCCATGGATTATACGCACTCTACCCTTCCACCATTGCTAGCCTCTCTAGTACCGCGCATCTTTCGCAGGTACCATACACCCACCATATACCTTCCTCAAAACAGCCATCATACCTACCTATTATGGCATTTCCATAGCCATTCCGAGATATATTGCCATGCAACTTTCCACTATTCCGTTTATTATGACACGCTTCATCATTGTCATATTGCTTTGCATGATCATGTAGTTGACATTGTATTTGTGGCAAAGCCACCATTCATAATTCTTTCATACATGTCACTCTTGATTCATCACACATCCCGATACACCGCTGGAGGCATTCACATAGAGTCATATTTTGTTCTAAGCATTGAGTTGTAATTCTTGAGTTGTAAGTAAATAAAAGTGTGATGATCTTCATTATTAGAGCATTGTCCCATGTGAGGAAAGGGTGATGGAGACTATGATTCCCCCACAAGTCGGGACGAGAATCCGGACGAAAAATAAAATATAAAAAAAGAGGCCATAAAAAGAGAGAAAGGCCCAAATAAAAAAATAAGAGAAACAGAGAGAAGGGGAAATGTTACTATCCTTTTTTCCACACTTGTGCTTGAAAGTAGCACCATGATCTTCATGATAGAGAGTTTCCTATTTTGTCACTTTCATATACTAGTGGGAATTTTGCATTATAGAACTTTCCTTGTATATTCCAATGATGGGCTTCCTCAAATTACCCTAGGTCTTCATGTGCAAGCAAGTTGTATGCACACTCACTTAGTTTCTTTTTGAGCTTTCATACACTTATAGCTCTAGTGCATCTGTTGCATGGCAATCCCTACTCACTCACATCGATATCTATTGATGGGCATCTCCATAGCCCGTTGATATGCCTAGTTGACGTGAGACTATCTTCTTCTTTTTGTCTTCTCCACAACCACCATATTCTATTCCACCTTAGTGCTATATCCATGGCTCACGCTCATGTATTGCGTGAAGATTGAAAAAGGTTGAGAATAGCAAAAGTATGAAACAATTGCTTGGCTTGTCATCGGGGTTGTGCATGATTTAAATATTTTGTGTGGTGAAGATAGAGCATAGACAGACTATATGATTTTGTAGGGATAGATTTCTTTGGCCATGATATTTTGAGAAGACATGATTGCTTTGTTAGTATGCTTGAAGTATTTTTTTATGTCAATATTAAACTTCTGTTTTTGAATCTTTTGGATCTGAATATTCATGCCACAATAAAGAAAATTATATGGATAAATATGTTAGGTAGCATTCCACATCAAATTTTTTGTTTTTATCATTTACCTGCTCGAGGACGAGCAGGAATTAAGCTTGGGGATGCTTGATACGTCCCGAGCGCATCTATAGTTTTTGATTGTTTCATGCTATTATATTATCTGTTTTGGATGTTTTATATGCATTAATATGCTATTTTATATTGTTTTTGGGGCTAACCTATTAACCGAGAGCCCAGTGCCAGTTTAAGTTTTTTTTTGCCTATTTTAGAGTTTCGCTCAAAAGGAATACCAAATGGAATGAAACTTTCGCGATGATCTTTCTTGGACCGGAAGCAAACAAGGAGACTTGGAGATGAAGTCGAAGACGCAACAAGGCTGCCACGAGGGTGGAGGGCACGCCCCCTACCTCGTGGGCCCCTCGTGGGTCTCCTGACCTAGTTCCTTCGCCTATATAGACTCTTATACCCTGAAAACATCCAGGGGAGCCATGAAACCACTTTTCCATCGCCGCAACCTTCTGTATCCGTGAGATCCCATCTAGGGGCCTTTTTCGGCGTCCTGCTAGAGGGGGATTCGATCACGGAGGGCTTCTAGATCAACACCATTGCCTCTCCAAAGAAGCGTGAGTAGTTTACCATAGACCTACGGGTCCATAGCTAGTAGCTAGATGGCTTCTTCTCTCTCTTTGATTTTCAATACCATGTTCTCCTCGATGTTCTTGGAGTTCTATTCGATGTAATATTCTTTTGCGGTGTGTTTGCCGAGATCCGATGAATTGTGGATTTATGATCAGATTATCTATGAATATTGTTTGGTTCTTCTCTGAATACTTATATGCATGATTTGATATTTTTGCAAGTCTCTTCGAATTATTGGTTTAGTTTGGCCTACTAGATTGGTTTTTCTTGCAATGGAAGAAGTGCTTAGCTTTGGGTTCAATCTTGCGGTGTCCTTTCCTAGTGACAGTAGGGGAAGCAAGGCGCATATTGTATTGTTGCCATAGAGGATAAAAAAGATGGGGTTTTCATCATATTGCTTGAGTTAATTCCTCTACATCATGTCATCTTAGTTACTGCGTTACTCCGTTCTTTATGAACTTAGTACTCTAGATGCATGCTGGATAGTGGTCGATGGGTGGAGTAACAGTAGTAGATGCAGAATCGTTTCGGTCTACTTGACACGGACGTGATGCCTATATTCATGATCATTGCCTTAGATATCGTCATAACTATGCGCTCTTCTATCAATTGCTCGGCAGTAATTTGTTCACCCACCGTAATATTTTCTATCTTGAGAGAAGCCACTAGTGAAACCTATGGCCCCCGGGTCTCTTTCCATTATATTGAATCTCTTTTACATCATATTAGTTTCCGATCTACTATTTTGCAATCTTTTACTTTCCGATCTATAAACCAAAAATACCAAAAATATCTACTTTACCGTCTATCTATCTCTATCAGATCTCACTTTTGCAAGTAACTGTGAAGGGATTGACAACCCCTTATCGCGTTGGGAGCAAGTTGTTGACTATTTGTGTAGGTATACGGTGACTTGTGCGTAATCTCCTACAGGATTGATACCTTTGTTCTCAAACTGAGGGAAATACTTACTCTACTTTGCTGCCTTGCCCTTTCCTCTTCAAGAAAAAACCAAGGCAAGCTTAAGAGGTAGCATGCGACTTCTTATAACATGCCATTTTCGTGTGTTACCAAGATTGCAAAAAAGCAACTGGAATGGGCGGCTGCCAACCTGGCACCGCCCCAACTTCCTTTGAGGAGGTGCCACAAGGTGGTGCTACAACCCCTAGTAACAATGAATAACTGCAATGGTTCTTAAAGGACCTCAACAGCTAGCAAACCTTTGCCAGGGGATGGCATTAGCAAATGATTTGGGTGACAGTTTTAGATGTCGAAAGTGGCAACTTTAGTTGTAGGGGTTGTTAGGTTTCACTTTTGAAGACATTTTCTCGCAAAGAAAATTGTCATCGTTCTATCACGATCAGTCGGCTATGCGGGCGTTTGCTAGGCCCTCCCTTCGAGCGAATGTTCGCCAGTTATCATTACCGCTATAAAATACTAATATGTACTATTTTGTTGATAGTTTTTCTTATTTACTAACTTCAGTGGATGTGAGAGAATCAGATGGGAGAGAATCTGCATAAGGGCATCTCCAACACCGACCCTCAAATTGTTTGCATACATTTGCACTGGATGGATGTTACTGAAATTCCATGCCATGAAGTCATCTATTCCATGAGCAGGCAAAGCAATAGACAAAACATGTCGAACATCGATTTGCCAAAAAGTCAGAGTTACCAACTCCTCATCCCACTGCCTTGTAACCAGATAAATAACATGCTTAAACTTTGACATGATGTTATGTCCATGAGGGGTGACTATTTTCCTGTGAGCTGCATTGGGCCCAAGCATGAGACCAAATATAAATTTTCTCCCCATCGTCAACTCTCCAAATGTGACCATGCTTCAGTGTATTTACCTCTTCCATTATACTCTAGCAAATTAAAGGAAGCGCCTTTTTTAGCTTTGCATTAAGCAAATCCCTGTCTGGAAAGTATTTGGCTCTTAATATTGTTGAACAAAAAAAGTGCAGCCTATCAACTAACCCCCAAACTGGGTTTTTTGATAAAGGGCGCTTTTATTATCTTAAAATGTAGCATCAAAGGGATATAAAGTATTAAGAGTATCACCTAGCCTCTGCATAACTAGGATACACACAACCAAACACCAGTAGTCTAACAAACAAAAAGATAAAAGACCGACAATTCGGCAACAGTAGAGTCCATAGACTGACACTATGCCTATGTCGAAAGAGATGGTTGACCGATCGACAGAATATGCTGCCACCCATGCTGGGTAAAAACCTCCATATCCATCTGCTCAAACAGCATACACACCGCCTTAAACAGCGGTTGGTACTCCGCTCATTGTAGCGTACACCACATACGAAGCGAGTGCGTACAACGAAAAATAACCTGCAAAGGAGAAGCATTTTTGTCATTAAAAACAACATCATTTCTACATAGCCAAAGCGACCATAGTAAGGCATATGCTTCCACCCTTATTTATGTTTTGTACCTATTTGAAACACCGTCCAGCCAATGACCAAAAATATTGGCAACACTTGTGGGCGGATACAAATTTGACGCTATTTGGATGACTGACCACGTAGAACGCACAAACTTATATTGAAAAAAGAGGTGTTTAATTGTCTCGTCATGAGTACAAAAAGCAACACTTCTTACTTGCTGACTTGTGTCGTGTGAGGTTATCTTTTGTTAGCATAACTCCCTTATGGAGATACCACATGGATATCTTAACTTTAAGTGGTACCTTCGCTTTCCAATTTTTTTTGTTATTACTCACTGATGTCTACTACACAACCTTCTTCTTATAGACGTTGTTGGGCCTCCAAGTGCAGAGGTTTGTAGGACAGTAGCAAATTTCCCTCAAGTGGATGACCTAAGGTTTATTAATTCGTGGGAGGCGTAGGATGAAGATGGTCTCTCTCAAACAACCCTGCAACGAAATAACAAAAAGTCTCTTGTGTCCCCAACACACCCAATACAATGGTAAATTGTATAGGTGCACTAGTTCGGCGAAAAGATGGTGATACAAGTGCAATATGGATGGTAGATATAGGTATTTGTAATCTGAAAATATAAAAACAGCAAGGTAACTAATGATAAAAGTGAGCGTAAACGGTATTGCAATGATAGGAAACAAGGCATAGGGTTCATACTTTCACTAGTGCAAGTTCTCTCAACAATAATAACATAGATAGATCATATAACAATCCCTCAACATGCAACAAAGAGTCACTCCAAAGCCACTAATAGCGGAGAACAAATGAAGAGATTATGGTAGGGTACGAAACCACCTCAAAGTTATTTTTTCGGATCGATCTATTAAAGAGTTCGTACTAAAATAACACCTTAAGACACAAATCAACCAAAACCCTAATGTCACCTAGATACTCCATTGTCACCTCAAGTATCCGTGGGCATGATTATATGATATGCGTCACACAATCTCTGATTCATCCAACCAACACAAAGTACTTCAAAGAGTGCCCCAAAGTTTCTACCGGAGAGTCAAGAAAACGTGTGCCAACCCCTATGCATAGGTTCATGGGCGGAACCCGCAAGTTGGTCACCAAAACATACATCGAGTGGCACGTGATATCCCATTGTCACCAGAAATAAACACGGTAAGACATACATCAAGTGTTCTCATCATAAAGACTCAATCCAATAAGATAACTTCAAGAGGGAAACTCAATTCATCACAAGAGAGTAGAGGGGGAGAAACATCATTAGATCCAACTATAATAGCAAAGCTCGCGATACATCAAGATCATGCAATAGAGAGAACACGACAGAGAGAGAGAGAGAGAGAGAGATGAAACACATAGCTACTGGTACATACCCTCAGCCTCGAGGGTGAACTACTCCCTCCTCGCCATGGAGAGCACCGGGATGATGAAGATGGCCACCGGTGATGGGTTCCCCCTCCGGCAGGGTGCCGGAACGGGCTCCCGAGAGGTTTTTGGTGGCTACAGAGGCTTGCGGCGGCGGAACTCCCGATCTATCTTGATATTCGATGGTTTTAGGGTACGTAGGCTTATATAGGCGAAAGAAGTCAGTCGAGAGGTGCTCGAGGGGCCCACGAGACAGGGGGCGCGCCCTACAGGGGGGGCGCCCTCCTATCTCGTGGCTGCCTCGAGGATCTTCTGACGTGAACTCCAAGTCTCCAGGATCATATTCTTCCAAAAAAATCACGCTGCCGAAGGTTTCATTCCGTTTGGACTCCGTTTGATATTCCTTTTCTTCGAAATACTGAAACAGGCAATCAAACAGTAATATGGGCTGGGCCTCCGGTAGGTTAGTCCCAAAAGTAATATAAAAGTGTATAATAAAGCCCATAATCATTCAAAACAGATAATAAAATAGCATGAATGCTTCATAAATTATAGATACATTGGGGACGTATCAGCATCCCCAAGCTTAATCCCTACTCGTCCTCGAGTAGGTAAATGATAAAGAAAGAATTTATGAAGTGTGAATGCTAGCAGGTGCACAAGTTTGATCAATGATAATTTCAATCACCTTTTCTAGCATGATAATATGTCATAACTGTAGTTCATCTCATAAAACTTCTCACGATAAAGTAACAAGCAATTCACATGTCAAAGCATAGACCATAAACTTTCTTGAAAACTAGCAAACTTCATTCTTAGTCATCAAACAATTGCAATTCATCTTATTTTCAGGAATAGCAAACTCCACATACTCAACTATCATATAGTCTTCTACAATTGCTAACACTCACGCAATACTAATGGTTATGGAGTTTCAATCAAACACTGAGAAATCATAGGGGCTTATAGTGTTGCCTCCCAACGTATTCACCTTTGGGTGATGTCAACAATAATAGTTCATGCTAACTTACATCCAATTGGATATATATATCAGGATCACCCCAACACAAAGTGCTTGCCAAAGGATAAAATGAAAAATGGAAAGGTGAAGATCACCTTGACTCTTGCATAAAGTAAAAGACCTAAAGTAAAAGATAGGCCCTTAGCAGAGGGAAGCAGAGGTTGTCATGCGCTTTTAGGGTTGGATGCACAAAATCTTAATGTGAATGAACGTCACTTTATATTGCACTTGCATATGGACCTTTATTATGCAGTCCGTCGCTTTTATTGCTTCCATAACAAGATCGTATAAAGCTATTTTCTTCACACCAAAATATCATACATATTTAGAGAGCAATTTTTATTGCTTGCACCGATGACAACTTACTTGAAGGATCTTACTCAATCCATAGGTAGGTATGGTGGACTCTCATGGCAAAACTGGGTTTAAGGATATTTGGAAGCACAAGTAGTATCTCTACTTGGTGCAAGGAATTTTGGCTAGCAAGAGGGGGAAAGGCAAGCTCAACATGTTTGAATGATCCATGACAATATACTTTAGCTGAGATGTCGGAAAACATAAATCATTACATTGTCTTCCTTGTCCAACATCAACTCTTTAGCATGTCATACTTAATGAGTGCTCCCAATCATAAAATATGTCTAGGATAGTATATTTATATGTGGAATCTCTCTTCCTTCAATATTCTTTCATGAATTGTTTAAATGACCAATACAATGCTTGCTAACCTTCAATAAATTTACAACCTCTACTTCTTAGATGTGAAGTCATTACTCCCCATGGGATAAGAAAATGAGGCATATATAATTTCAGATTTATGACATTCAACTCATTCAACCATTTACTCATAGGATATAAGTGAAGCACACGAGTAAATGACAAACTACTCCAAAAAGATATAAGTGAAGATCAATGAGTAGCTAAATAATTATGAAACTATGTTAAGACTCTCTCTCATTAAAGAATTTCAGATCTTGGTATTGTATTCACACAGCAAGCAAAAAAATGACATTGCAAGGATAGCACAACTCATGTGAAGAAGCAAAAACTTAGGCTTAACCGATACTAACCGATAGTTGTCGAAGGAGAAAGGTGGGATGCCTACCGGGGCATCCCCAAGATTAGATGCTTGAGACTTCTTGAAATATTATCAAGGCACCCCAAGCTTGAACTTTTGTGTCTCCTTAATTCCTCTCATATCATGGTTTCTCTTCTTTTTATCAAAAAGCTTCATTCACACCAAACTCAACAAGAACTCGTGAGATAGGTTAGTATAAACCAATGCAAAACCTTATAATTTTCTACTGTAACAAATAACTAAAATTATTATTCAACATTGCATACTAAATGCCTCAGCATATTTAATACTCCTATCCTCAAATAGAATCATTAAACAAGCAAACATATGCAAACATAACAGCAATCTGCCAAAACAGTACAATCTGTAAAGAATGCAAGATTCATCATACTTCCCTAACTCCAAAAATTATGAAATAAAATTCCCACTGTAGTAAATTTATCATAGCTCATCATGCAAAAGGTTTCAACATTATATCATGCTCTGACTTTTCTAGGAAAGTTTTGCAACAGCGGTAAACTTTCTGTTTTCAAACAGTAACATGTATACTAGCAAAATAAGCATGGTAAAGGCTATCCTTGACATTTTTATTGAAAATAAAGATTAAAAACATTAATCTAAATAACAGCAAGCAAAAACTAACAAAAGAAAATGACACTCCAAGCAAAACACATATCATGTGGTGAATATAAATATAGCTCCAAGTAAAGTTACCGATGAACGAAGACGAAAGAGGGGATGCCTTCCGGGGCATCCCCAAGCTTAGGCTCTTGGTTGTCCTTGAATATTACCTTGGGGTGCCTTGGGAATCCCGAAGCTTAGGCTCTTGCCACTCTTTATTCCATAGTCCATCGAATCTTTACCCAAAACTTGAAAACTCCACAACACAAAACTCAACAGAAAACTCGTAAGCTCCGTTAGTATAAGAAAATAAAACCACCACTTTGGTACTGTAATGAACTCATTATAAATTCATATTGGTGTAATACCTACCGTATTCCAAGTTCTCTATGGTTCATACCCTCTGATACTACTCATAGATTGATCAAAATAAGCAAACAACACATAGAAAACAGAATCTGTCAAAAACAGAACAGTCTGTAGTAATCTGTATCTAACGTATACCTCTGGAACTCCAAAAATCCTACCAAATTAGGAAGTCCTAAGAAATTTGTGTACCAAATCAGGATCACGTTTCTGTGAATTAACAAAACTAATTTACTGGGTGCAAAAGTTTCTGATTCTCAGCGGGATCAACACAACTATCACCGTAAGCTATCCTAAAGGTCTTACTTGGCACTTTATTGAAACAAAAGCTATAAACCATGATTACTACAGTAGCATAATCATGTGTACACACAAAAACAGTAAGGGTAAATATTGGGTTGTCTTCCAACAAGCGCTTTTCTTTAATGCCTTTCTAGCTAGGCATGATGATGACAATGATGCTCGCGTAAAAGATAAGAATTGAAACATAACAGGAGCATCATGAAGCATATGGCTAGCACATTTAAGTCTAACCCACTTCCTATGCATAGGGATTTTGTGAGAAAACAACTTATGGGAACAATAATCAACAAGCATAGGAAGGTAAAACAAGCATAGCTTGAAGATTTTCAACACATAGGGAGGAAACTTGACATTATTGCAATTCCTACAAGCATATATTCCTCCCTCATAATAATTTTCAGTAGCATCATGAATGAATTCAACAATATAACCAGCACCTAAAGCATTCTTTTCATGATCTACAAGCATAGAAAATTTACTACTCTCCACATAAGCAAAATTCTTCTCATTCGGAATAGTGGGAGTATCATAAGAGGCTTGAACACTAAAATTGTTTCCACACTAAAAGAGTAATGTTCAGGAAAAGGGTAATCGTAATCATGACAATATTTGTAAATATAATCATCACTAGTTTTTATAGCATAAGTTTCATGACAATAATCATCATAAGTAGCAACTTCGTTCTCATCATAATCGATTGAAACCTCTCCCAAGATAGTGGAATCACTAAATAATGTTGACACTCTTCCAAATCCACTTTCGTATTCATCACAATAAAATTCAACATCCTTCAAAATAGCGGGATCACTACTTCCTAAAGTTGACACTCTTCCAAACCCACTTTCATCACTATAATCATCATAAGTAGGAGGCATGCTATCATCATAACAACTTTGCATATCAAAACTTGGGATGCTAAAAATATCATCTTCATTAAACATAGCATCCCCAAGCTTGGGACAAACATTAATTTCAACAAATATATTCTTAAATATTTCATTCTCATCAAACATAGCTTCCCCAAGCTTGGGCCTTTTCATATCATAAGCATCATGGATATTCAAGGAATTCATACTAACAACATTGCAATCATACTCATCATTCAAAGATTTAGTACCAAGCATTTTTAATGCATTCTTCTTCTAGCACTTGAGCACAATTTTCCTTTCCATCATTCTCATGGAAGATATTAAAAAGATGAAGCGTATGAGACAAACTTAACTACATTTTTTTTGTAGTTTTCTTTTATAAACTAAACTAGTGATAAAATAAGAAACAAAAATATTCAATTGCAAGATCTAAAGATATACCTTCAAGCACTCACCTCCCCGGCAACGGCGCCAGAAAAGAGCCTGATGTCTACTACATAACCTTCTTCTTGTAGACGTTGTTGGGCCTCCAAGTGTAGAGGTTTGTAGGACAGTAGCAAATTTCCCTCAAGTGGATGACCTAAGGTTTATCAATCCGTGGGAGGCATATGATGAAGATGGTCTCTTTCAAACAACCTTGCAACCAAATAACAAAAAGTCTCTTGTGTCCCCAACACACCCAATACAACGGTAAATTGTATAGGTGCACTAGTTCGGCGAAGAGATGGTGATACAAGTGTAATATGGATGGTAGATATAGGTATTTGTAATCTGAAAATATAAAAAAAGCAAGGTAACTAATGATAAAAGTGAGCGTAAACGGTATTGCAATGATAGGAAACAAGGCATAGGGTTCATACTTTCACTAGTGCAAGTTCTCTCAACAATAATAACATAGATAGATCATATAATAATCCCTCAACATGCAACAAAGAGTCACTCCAAAGCCACTAATAGCGGAGAACAAACAAAGAGATTATGGTAGGGTACGAAACCACCTCAAAGTTATTCTTTCGGATCGATCTATTAAAGAGTTCGTACTAAAATAACACCTTAAGACACAAATCAACCAAAACCCTAATGTCACCTAGATACTCCATTATCACCTCAATTATCTGTGGGCATGATTATACGATATGCATCACACAATCTCAGATTCATCCAACCAACACAAAGTACTACAAAGAGTGCCCCAAAGTTTCTATCGAAGAGTCAAGAAAACGTGTGCCAACCCCTATGCATAGGTTCATGGGCGGAACCCGCAAGTTGGTCACCAAAACATACATCAAGTGGCACGTGATACACCATTGTCACCACAGATAAACACGGCAAGACATACATCAAGTGTTCTCATCATAAAGACTCAATCCAATAAGATAACTTCAGGAGGGAAACTCAATTCATCACAAGAGAGTAGAGGGGGAGAAACATCATAAGATCCAACTATAATAGCAAAGCTCGCGATACATCAAGATCGTGCCATAGAGAGAACACGAGAGAGAGAGAGATCAGACACATAGCTACTGGTACATACCCTCAGCCTCGAGGGTGAACTACTCCCTCTTCGTCATGGAGAGCGCCGGGATGATGAAGATGGCCACCGGTGATGGGTTCCTCCTCCGGTAGGGTGCCGGAATGGGCTCCCGAGAGGTTTTTGGTGGCTACAGAGGCTGGCAGCGGCGGAACTCCCGATCTATCTTGATATTTGATGGTTTTAGGGTACATTGGCTTATATAGGTGAAAGAAGTCGGTCGGGAGGTGCTCGAGGGGCCCACGAGACAGGGGGCGCGCCCTACAGGGGGGGCTCCTATCTCATGGCTGCCTCGATGATCTTCTGACGTGAACTCCAAGTCTCCAGGATCATATTCTTCCAAAAAAAACACGCTGCCGAAGGTTTCATTCCGTTTGGACTCCGTATGATATTCCTTTTCTTCGAAATACTGAAATAGGCAATAAAACAACCATATGGGCTGTGTCGTGGTTCTAAGTCTGACAGTAATGTAGGGGGGGTACTAAGGAGAGGCAAGATCCTAGCTATGGAGTAGTTGTGCACACAAGAGTTTTACGAGTTCAGGCCCTTCTCGGAAGAAGTAACAGCCCTACGTCTCGGATCCCGGAGGCGGTCGACTGGATTATATGTGTGAGAGTTACAGGGGTGCGAACCCTTCTGCAAGTGGAGGGGGTGGCTTATATAGAGAATGCCAAGACCCCAGCCAGCCCACGTAGCGGAGGGTTAAAGTACATTAAGGCCTGGCGTTACTGGTAACGCCTTACATAAAGTGTTATCATGACCATAAAGACTACTTAATTACAGACCATTTGGATACAGAGTAGATCTTGAACTCCTGGTGGTCGAGTGAGTCTTCATGGTCGAGTGTCTTCAAGTTCGTCGAGTGTCTTCTAGTCAGTCGAGTGGAGTCCCTCTAGGTCGACTGGAAGATGGCTTCTTCTAAAGATGTCCTTGGGGAGGGTACCTTAGACAGGTCCATGACCCTACCCTAGGTACATGACTTCATCATTAGCCCCCGAATGGATCGAGGTTTGAGTGAGGAAGGAGTTGAGAATTCTTCCGACTCCTCTTTCTATGTTATGAGCACGTCTTGTTCTGGATCAAATGACCGTAGGTGACGGCATCAACTTCTTTTTCAATTTCCTTGATCCATTCTGGATGTAGGTCGAGTGATCTTTCTATACTTGGAGATCTCCGAGCGACGGATCGCAGGAGATCTTCCGTCTGACAAGTTGCCCTACGGTTAGCGGATTTAGTGGGATCCGAATTTCAGGAAGCGCGCGAAGCGGAGAAGGCCGCGGTACTCGGATGGGATAAGACAGAGATGCCTCGATTCCCGCACCGCTTTTTTTGCCACGTATCCCTCACGCGAATGTTTCGGGATTTGACAGGATTGCCCGGGTCCACCAGTCAGCCACTCGGAAGCGACTCTATATAAGGTACCGGGCGGAGGTTTTTGAACAGTGCTCCCTCATTTTCCCCTCCCCCATCTTCAGATTCATCCGCTGCACTTGCCATCTGTTCAGCGTCGTTGCTCTGTACCAGCCTCGTCGACGACAATGGTGAAGGAGAAGACGGCGGCTTTGGAGCGGGCGAAGAAGGCGACGGCTCAGGCGAAGGGGAGAGCGACCAGTCGGGGTGGATCCTCGTCGCGGTCCCACCTGCCACAAGGTTGGATCCAAGGGGATTGGATCCACTCGACCATCACCCGGAAGGATCTCGACGACCTGGCCAATGAGGGGCTGATCAAGCACGGAGCAGCGAGGCTTCCGGGGACGGAGTGGCAGCCGCAGCCTTAGGAGGGTGAGTGTGTCCTCCTAGCGACTCATGTCGATCGTGGGTTTTCTTTGCCGCCGCATCTTTTCTTTAGGGGGTTTCTGAACTTCTTCGGGGCTCAGGTCCACCACTTCACACCCAATTCCATTGCCTATCTCGCCGCTTTTGTGTCTCTGTGTGAAAACTTCTTGGGTTGTCGGCCGCACTGGGGCATTTTCAAACACATATTCACTTGTCACTCTCAGACGGTGAAAAAGGCTAATCCAAATGATGAGAGAACCTAAGTAATCCAGATGTGTGGGGGTCTTGGTGTCCAGATGAGGAGTAAGAGTGCTTTTCCGGCTATGACCCTTCCCGAGTCAGTTAGAGGGTGGCAGTCGACCTGGTTCTACTGCCGAGACCAGTCGACGCCAGGGCAGTCGACTGGGCTCCCTCCCTTCTCCATGAGTCGAGTGAACAAGCCGTCTTCTCTGAAAGTAGTTCCGGAGGAGAAGGCTCAGGTTAAAGTGTTGATGGAGCGGGTAGTTCAACTCATTCGTGATGGTGTGACTGGCATGGATCTTCTGGAGGTTTTCCTTCGACGGCGCATCCAGCCACTCCAGTACCGGGGCCACCCGATGTGGTTGTACTCTGGTACTGAAGACACCACTCGGGTCCACCCAGAAGAGGTCGACGATGTCACACTGGAGAGGTGGATGACTGCCATCACAGGGAACAAGGACAACCCTCGTGGGGCCAGGAGGATCCCGCCACTCAACCAATCTTATGAGGCAGACAAGGTATGACCACTTATCTCCGACTATAATCATGTTCCGTCCATTCTGTTTTGCCGCAGATCAGTCGATCGACTTTTGTCTTGTTTGTTGTCTTTCGGGTTACCACTGAGTTGTATTCGATGCCCAACGGGGCACAAGCACAGACCAAGGAGGAGGAAGGAAGTGGAGGTGAAAGTCAGGAGGAGTGGGAATCGGATGGCCATGAGGGTGATGAAGATGCAGGCTCCGATGAGGAGGAGGAGGAGGAGGAGGAAGAGGAGGAGGAAGTTGTGCCTCCCCGTTCTGAAAGAAGGTCCAAGCTTGCTCATGACCCTGCGGTCGAGCGCGGCAAGGGGGCCGCACCTGCTGTGCAATTGACCAAGCGTCCTCGGACGACCTCTCCGGCGCCGACTGAGAAAGAGCCGAAGCAATCTCGAGTGGCGCCGTCGAGGCCGACGAAGGCTTTGCCGAAAATGAAGATGGTGATTCCCACTATTTCTGGGTAATGACATAACTCGTGTCCTCTTGTTTCTCATGGATTTATTCTTGGTCGATTCATGAGCTGATCGACTGATTTCTGAAACTGCGGTGCTGCTACTTCTGATACCTCGGCCAGACCTGATGATCAAGAAATTCCAACCCTGCTATGACCTTTGAAGTTTCGTTTTCAGTCGGTGGGATCTTCATTTTTAACTTTGACTCTTTTCTGCAGCTCCATCTAATATCATCATTGATCTTCCTGATGATGATGAAGACGAGGAACCACTGAGGCAGAGGAGGAATAGGAGAGCGTCTGCTGGCAAGGCAGCTCAGGTCGTATCAGCACCTGAGAGGTTAGTCGCGGAAGGGGACAGCGTCACTCGGCCTACCGTATCCTTTGCGGTGCCGCTGACGAGTGCTCTCCCTTCGTCGTCAAGTGCTGGCCAGCCTTCACTTTTCTCTACCCACCACGTCCCTGAAGACCGAGCAAGCACTGCTAAAGAAGCCATACGCCAGGCGGGGGTTATGATGGAGCAAGTGAAGGCGATCCGAGACGCCAGTCAAGCAGCTTATGACGCCAGTTCAGCCCTTCAGAGCAATGTTCAGGTTGGTCGATCACTGCCTGTTCTGTTAGGATATGGTATCTGAAAACTTTTCTTTCTGAAAATCTTAGTATCTGTCGTACACCCACTGGGTGTGTCGATTGAGAATCTGGATTGGTGGGGGCACGCTGAGTGCACCCACTGGGTGTAGTCCCCAAGGCTATGGTCGACTGCTGGCAGTGGGCTATAGTTTTTATGTCTTGAGTTTTTCTTTTTTCTCATTACTGTCTTCACTCGATCTGGTCGAATGGAATCATAAACCATTGGGGGCACGCTGAGTGCACCCACTGGGTGTAGTCCCCGAGACCGTGGTCGACTGCTGGCAGTCGGCTATGGTCTGAAGAACACACCCTCTCTTTCTCTTTTTTGGTCGACTGACCGACTCTGAGTCTAGCTGATAGAACTAGTGCGGGCACGCTGAGTGCACCCACTGGGTGTAGTCCCCGAGACTATAGTTGAATGTTTAGATTCAATTGTAGTCTTAGAAATACTATGATTTTTCTCTTAGTCACTCGGAAGTGACCTATCTTTGACATCTGTCGATTGGTTTTTTGCAGAGATCTTGCGAGCTTGCAGCTCGTTATACTGAATTGGAGAACAAGCATATCCAACTCGAACTTGACCTGAAGCTTGTCCAGGAGAACTTCACGAAGGCGAAGGAGGAGGCAAAAGGTATGTTTGGTGAGAATCTTGACGACTGTCTTTGCTTCTTGTCCGTCCCCGAGTCTGATCTTATTGTGATTTTACAGATAAACTGAGGGATGCTCTGAAGAAGAAGGACCTTGACCTCGCCGAGGCGCAGAAAGCGGCTTCAGACAAGACGAAACTTGCAAAAGAGAAGTTGGCTTCGGTCAGCAAACTTGAAGAGGAGAATGCCGCTCTGAAAGCTGCTCTCGACGCGGCCAACAAGGAGGACACCCAACAGAAGCGTGAGAAGATAGCCCTGAGTGACAAGGCTAGCGAACTGGCAGGAAAGAAGAATGACTTGGAGGCTTATCTGGGAGGGCTCGCCAAGAAGTTATTCCTCATGCTCGAAGGTAACCCCTTATATCAGACTGGTAATCACTAACTTTGTGGGAACATTAGCTTATCCTTGGACTGTGTCCACAGAATTCTGCCGAAACTTTGAAGAAGAGACTAGCCGAGTGGAGACTGGCTTGGACCCCATCAACTCTCCTGTGAAGGATGAAGCTGCCATGAACGTGCTCCGACTCGAGTCTCGCGTTGCTGCTGTTGTTGACTATCTTGCAATGCTGAAGGTTGCGACGTCACACATCGACACGGCGCTCTGGCCAGGAGAAGCACTTCAGAACGACCTTGAGTCCTTGATGACTCGACTGAACGAAGTTCCAAGTCGAGTGCACGAATGGAAGAAGTCTTCTGCCAGATGCGGTGCCGACGTTGCTCTATCTCTGGTCCGTGTCCACTGCAAGGATGCGCGAGAGGACAAGCTGGCAGCTCTCAAGGTGGCCAACACCAAGAAGCATGACTTCCGATCCTTCATGGAGACCTTCATCGCTGCTGCCACCCGGATCGCAGATGGAATCGACCTGGACGAGTTTGTTGCACCTTCCAGCCCTCCACAGGAGGGGTAAAAAACTTCTATGCTTGATGCTTTGAATTTTCCTCGGAATGCCGAGTGATTTTTGTAACCGATAAACCTTAACAGGCTTGATGCCTGAGCGCTTCTAGATCCGTAGGACGCTATCCGAACTTGGTTTGCCGTTGAATATGTTTGCTTCTGCTTTCGAACAATCATTATCCTTTGCTTGGAATATATACTAGTGTCTATGATGCTCTTTTGCAGGTAGGGACGAAGCACAAATTACAATCGACTTGTACTCGTCATGTTTAGGCGAGTGCTGGGCTGCAGCTAAGCCCCCGAGTGGGAGGTTTGCTCTCCACTCGGTAGGATTTTAGAAACTTAGGCGAGCACTGGGCTGCAACTAAGCCCCCGAGTGGGAGGTTTGCTCTCCACTCGGTAGGATTTTAGAAACTTAGGCGAGCACTGGGCTGCAGCTAAGCCCCCGAGTGGGAGGTTTGCTCTCCACGCGGTAGAATTTTAGAAACTTAGGCGAGCACTGGGCTGCAGCTAAGCCCCCGAGTGGGAAGTTTGCTCTCCACTCGGTAGGATTTTAGAAACTTAGGCGAGCACTGGGCTGCAGCTAAGCCCCCGAGTGGGAGGTTTGCTCTCCACTCGGTAGGATTTTAGAAACTTAGGCGAGCACTGGGCTGCAGCTAAGCCCCTGAGTGGGAGGTTTGCTCTCCACTCGGTAGGATTTTAGAAACTTAGGCGAGCACTATGCTGCAGCTAAGCCCCCGAGTGGGAGGTTTGCTCTCCACTCGGTAGGATTTTCGTGGCGTAGCTTTGGAGGAGGAAGTAGCAGTCGACTTGCGCTTCGTCCTCCTTGCGGAGCGCACGTTGTATTTGTGGCGTAGCTCAGAAGGAGAAGGCAGGAGTCGACCTGCGCCTCGTCCTCCTTGCGGAGTGCATGTTGTCTTTTATACTTAGGCGAACACTAGGTTGCAGCTCGGTAGGGTTTTCAGAAACTTAGGCGAGCACTGGGCTGCAGCTAAGCCCGCGAGCGGGAGGTTTGCTCTCCACTCGGTAGGATTTTGTTTTAACTTAGGCAAGTACTTGGACTGCATCTAAGCCTCCGAGTGGAAGGCTGACTTACCACTCGGTAGGATTTTGTTTAAACTTAGGCGAAACGGATTCGCAGCTAAGTCTCCGAGTGGAAGGCTGGCTTACCACTCGGTAGGATTTTTTACAAACTTAGGCGAAATGGATTCGCAGCTAAGCCACCCACTGGGGGACTGATTTATGTGAACAAAAGTAATAACAATCACTGGGAAAATTATGAAACTCTTGTCTTTGATAAATAAACTACAGAACTACTTTTATTACAACTCATCCGAGTGAATACTTAAGTATAAAAGGAGCGGAGCAGATCCGCATTCCAAGCTCGTGCACTACAACAAAATCACACATATAGCAACGCCTACGTAGCAACGGTGTGCCAACATGTGTTGGGGGGGCCGTTGGATCAACCTCTGCCACCTCCCCACAAATAGCTAACCTCCTCCATCGACTCAAAAAAAACTCCTCCACGTACCCACCTCCTCCTCGTCTTCCTCTCTTTCTCCTCAATTATCTGCGGTCTTCCTCCTTTCCACCTCAAAACTTGGAGGGCTGATGTCTTCCGAAATAACTGGAGGGGCTGCGAACGCTGGGGTCTACAGAGGGCGGATTCATGGCCTTACTACCTGGTCGTGCCACCGGTTGCCAGGATCCCAGGGCGGCGGCGAGGAGCTCAGCCGACATGTCTAAGTTGCAGATCTAGGTTAGGTTCGCGTCGGAGCCGCACGACCGCATGTACTCCGGTCAGTATGCTGGCCGCGATGTCACCATCCCGAGCAAGACGCCGCTCAGTTCGAGCAGCAGTTCGCATACTAGGTCGGCTTCCGCCTCTGCCACACAACTACATCTCCGTAATCGTACGTTCTACAATCCTCTTTTTTTCTCCCACCACCTCATCCCCTTGGTCGATCTTTCTTACCCTGTTCTTACCTGATCCAGCACTAGCATGGTGACAAATCCATGTTTTGGCGCTGGATCCTCTGCTTCTAACTATCTGTCCTATTGTTACTTCAACATCTGCACTCTGCAATAGGTACCCGCCATGGTGTTGTAGATCATGGCAGGCTGAACCATCCGCGTCTCCTTTAGGTATTTCAATTTTATACGTGTCTGTAAATTTTATATTTAGTTCACCATCTTCAAGATGTTGCTAGTGAGATTTATTAATTTTGATATATCTACTGTGTTAATTCGAGCGGAATATTTGCATCCTCTTGTTCAAACAAATTGTTTCTTAGGACGCATTAGTTTTTTTATTGCTGCTAGTAAGTGGATAGTTAATCAAGATTAGAACGTGAAGTTGATCATCACACCCTCATTCAACTGGCTGTTGTTTTATCTAAAATATATATCCTAGATGTGGCCTTGTCATCAAAGAGCAGTGCGTACATGATCCTTGAAGATACACTAGAAGTTTGTACGTGTAGGGACATACACTGCAGGAACTGATCGACACTACTATGGTATCATGACTACTTCAAGTATAGGGAAAAAAATCCCCTAATTACTCTTAGGGCATATGCAATGCCAAGACTCTTAACTAGGCGCTTAACTACTTCCACCTAACTAAGCGCCTATACAGGAGGCTAGCTTGTGCCCAACCAGGCGCTTGTTCCATCACAGAACTCGCCTAAGCGTCCGGCTCCGAGTGTGGCATCGGGCGCCCAGGAATTTAGTCGGTGTCATGAAAATAGCTAGGATTTTAATCCCTAACGCCTATTTAAGCACCCCCATTGTAGACGCCCTTATGAATCCTTAATTTTTTCATTTCAGCTGCCCTCAGAGTTCTGTAAATGTCAACGGTAAAAACTCATCTTATTTAGCATTGCTACCTATGTATTGCTGAAAGGGGTTCGTGTTGTACCAAGCTGGCTGTTTGATGGAGAATACGTAGTACCAAATTTCCCTGTACATTGGTTCTGGGCTCTTTACTATACACGTGTAGGTAGACAAGTTTATCTTATATAAAATATTTTCCTTTCCTTGGCTGATTGTGTTACAATTCATTTTTATGATGACAAAGGTATTTATTTGTAGTGAACGACCATGACATATATAGCTAGGGAAGCTTTCTGCACAAAGAGGAGGCAACTCCATGATTATGCTTTGACATAGCCTCCACAAAGCAGAGGTTTGAGTTATTGATTTTCCCTATTCGGTACAATTTGTTTTGGTTTTATATAAATAAATATAAGCCATATTTTCCATGTACTCACTTATTCTAGAACTTAGTTAATTTAGTAAATGAGCATGTGTTGTCTTATGCATATTCTTATTTAGATAAGCGGTGGATATTCAGGACTTGTGCAGGGCAATTAGGAGAAATATAATGTATCATCCTGGTGTTCATTATTTTCTTTGAAGTGTTTCAAAATTGTTGAAATCTTGCATCTACTTGTATTTTCTGGACCACAACAAATTTTCTTAGGAAACGAAGGACGTGTGGTATGTCAGTAAATGATTTTATTCAATAGAGGTAACTTGTTTCTTACTTAGTATGTTCTTTTAAAGGTTTGACATATAGCAAGTTTGTTCATAAGAAAACACAATGATCAAAGTGTTTGTCAAATGTAGGCTCTTTTTCTGCGTACAGAGGCTACTGATGTCGTCTTCATCATTTGTAAGGAGCTCCTCCTTTAAATTTTACTACTGATCTGTTGACCTGCTTTTCTCTACTGTTAGTTGCTCATCTCATTTCTTTCATTGTTGTAGATTGACAAAAATGAATGGATTATGCATGGCTCAAATGTTGATTCCAAGGTCGAGAATGGGGCTGCTAATATACAATTAGAATGTGATTTTCGTGGTCAATGTTTCAGACATTATGTTTTAGAATAGTTGAGGAGTTGGCTGCAAGGTTGAGAATTAGGCAACTACTAGTAGATAGTTTCACATTTTGTAAACTTTTGACCATATTCTTTGTAATGCAACATATTTGATATAATATATGATACCTTTTTGTTTGTTATATTGTGTGGCTTTTATGCACTATCAGCATTGACCTGTTTATTTTGGAAATACCATTAATTGTTCTTACTATCTAGAAAGCTTCTGGTCGTTGCAATGATTTGTTATGTCCATTTGAAAATCCTTTTGTGCAGGGTAGCCACCAACGCATATGAAGTGTTGTTATATTGTAACTATATATGTTGCTATCTTACAACGCTTCTACACGTTGTTTACCAACAAATCTATATACGTTGTTGTAGACCCTTCCAACGCCACAAACGGCAACGCATAAAAATCCGTTGGTGTAGACCATCGCAACGCATATAGGAACATACGACAACGCATCAATGCGTTGCTGAAGGGGGGTTCCTGTTGTAGTGGTGGCTCGTCAATCTGGCGATCAACGTTGTAAAGACGGTATGCTCCGTTGTGGAGAACTTTGGTAACAATGAAAGGGCCTTCCCAAGTAGGGGCGAGTTTGTGTGGCTTCTGTTGGTCCACTCGGAGGACCAAGTCTCCTTCTTGGAAGGCTCGGCTCTTCACATTTCTGGCGTAGAATCGACGCAAGTCTTGCTGATAGATGGTCGACCGAATCATGGCCATCTCTCTTTCTTCTTCTAGAAGGTCGACTGCGTCCTGCCGGGCTTGTTCTGCTTTAGCTTCAGAGTAGAGCTCGACTCGCGGTGCATTGTGAAGCAGGTCACTTGGTAGAACCGCCTCAGCTCTGTAGACCAGAAAGAACGGAGTCCTCCTAGTCGACCGATTTGGAGTAGTCCTCAATCCCCAAAGAACTGATGGAAGTTTGTCGACCCACGCGCCTGCTGCATGCTTGAGGTCGCGCATCAACCGGGGTTTCAGTCCTTTGAGAATTAGGCCGTTTGCTCTTCCTGCTTGTCCATTCGACTGGGGGTGGGCGACTGAAGCATAGTCGACTCTCGTGCCTTGGGAAGCGCAGAAAGCTTTGAATTGATCGGAGTCGAAGTTTGACCCATTATTAGTGATGATGCTATGCGGAACTCCATAACTGAATATTAATTCTCTGATGAAGCTGATGGCAGTGCCAGCATCAAGATTTTTAATGGGCTTGGCCTCGATCCACTTGGTGAACTTGTCGACTGCCACCAGTACATGGGTGAAGCCGCTCCTGCCAGTTCTCAGCGGTCCAACCATATCTAACCCCCAAACAGCGAAAGGCCAGACGATCGGGATGGTCTTCAAGGCTGAGGAGGGTTTGTGTGACATGTTGGAGTAGAACTGACATCATTCGCACTTGTCGACTATCTCTTTCGCCATTTCATTTGCTCTGGGCCAGTAAAAACCCGCTCGGTATGCTTTAGCCATGATGGTCTGAGAGGACGCATGATGGCCACAGGTCCCCGAGTGGATGTCATTGAGAATCATTCGACCCTCTTCCGGTGTTATGCATTTCTGGCTGACTCCAGTCGTACTTTCTCTGTACAACTGTCCCCTCATGACAGTAAAGGCTTTGGATCGACGGACGACCTCTCGAGCCTCCTCTTCATTCTCTGGGAGCTCTTTCCTTAGAATATACGCGATATAGGGCACTGTCCAATCGGGAGTGATAACCAGAACTTCCATGATTAAGTCGACCACAGCTGGGATCTCGACTTCAGTCGGATCTGTGGTGCTTTTTGGCTGCGGGGCTTCTTCAGTAAATGGATCTTCTTGAACCGACGGCGTGTGAACATGCTCCAAAAACACGCCACTCGAGATGGCTTCTCTTTTGGAACCTATCTTCGCCAAGTCATCGGCTGCTTGATTTTTCTGTCGGGGGACGTGATGGAGCTCTGATCCCTCAAATTTCTTCTCCAGCTTTCTGACTGCATTGCAGTAACCAGTCATGGCTGGGCTTCTAACGTCCCACTCTTTCATCACTTGGTTGACCACCAAATCCGAGTCACCGTAGACCATGAGGCGACGGACGCCGAGTGAAATGGCCATACGCAATCCATACAAGAGTGCTTCGTATTCTGCTTCATTGTTGGAAGAATCAAAGTGAATCTGGAGTACATATCTGAGCTTATCTCCTCGGGGGGAAACCAACACTACCCCGGCACCGGAACCATTCAGCATTTTAGAGCCATCGAAGAACATAGTCCAGTGCTTCGAGTGAACTTGAGTCGGTAACTGCTGTTCAGTCCACTCGGCGAGGAAATCTGCTATTGCTTGGGACTTGATAGCTTTCTTTGCCTCAAATCTGATATCCAGGGGAAGAAGTTTAATCGCCCATTTTGCCACTCGGCCAATTGCATCTCTGTTGTGCAGAATCTCTGATAAGGGGGCGTCGCTGACGACTGTGATGATATGGTCAGAGAAGTAGTGAGCAACTTTCTTCGTGGTCATATAAATCCCATATACAAGCTTCTGATAATGAGGATATCGTTGCTTGGATGGGGTCAGGACTTCGGAAATGTAATATACTGGGCGCTGAACTTTGAAGGCTTTCCCTTCTTCTTCCCGCTCGACCATAAGTACAGTACTGACGACTTGTCCTGTGGCTGCAATGTAAAGCAGCAAAGGCTCTTTGCTAATCGGGGCAGCAAGCACCGGCTGGGTGGAAAGCAGAGTTTTTAACTCTGCAAGCGCTGCGTCAGCTTCAGGAGTCCACTCGAACTTGTCTGACTTCTTCATCAGTCGGTAAAGAGGCAATGCCTTCTCACCGAGACGAGAGATGAATCGACTTAAAGCGGCCAAGCAACCAGTAAGCTTTTGATCATCGTACACACGCACAGGTCGTTTTATTCGGAGTATGGTGCCCACTTTCTCTGGGTTTGCATCGATTCCTTGTTCGGAAACGAGAAACCGAGTAACTTTCCACCAGGAACTCCGAATGTGCACTTGGATGGGTTAAGCTTGATATCATACCTCCTGAGGTTGGCAAATGTTTCGGCGAGGCCAGTCAGCAGGTCGGAACCTTTCCGTGACTTGACCACAATGTCATCCATGTATGCTTCCACATTCTGACTGATTTGAGTGAGCAAACACTTCTGAATCATCCTCATGAACATGGCTCCGGCATTCTTGAGGCCGAATGGATGGTGACATAACAGAAGCACCCGAATGGGGTGATGAAAGCTGTTTTGATCTCATCGGCCCAAACAGACGGATCTGATGGTACCCGGAATAAGCGTCTAAGAAAGACAGTCGCTCACATCCCGCAGTCGAGTCGACTATTTGGTCGAGGCGGGGAAGAGGAAAATGATCTTTCGGGCAGACCCGATTGATATGCTTAAAATCAATGCACATGCGAAGCGAATTGTCCTTTTTGGGGACCATGACGACATTGGCGAGCCACTCGGAGTGGTAAATCTCTCAGATAAACTCTGCTGCTAAGAGCCGAGCCACCTCTTCGCCAATAGCCTTCCTTTTCTGGACGGGAGACCGTCGCAGATGTTCCTTCATAGGTTTTGCCTTTGAATCGACTCGCACACAATGCTCAGCCAGTCCCCTGGGTACACCCGGCATGTCAGAAGGTTTCCATCCGAAGATGTCCCAGTTCTCACGGAGGAACTGGATGAGCGCTTCTTCCTATTTGGGGTCGAGTGTTGTGGAGATATGAGTCGGAGCAGCGTTGGGGTTGGTCGGGTGGATGTGAACTGGTTTTGTCTCACCGGACGACTGGAACGCTGATTCCGTAGTAGGCTTTTTGGCGCGCAACAAATCACTCGGGTCCGCATTCCTCTGGTGTTCCTGCCACTCTTCTGCCACCATCTGAGCATCGGCGATCTTTGAGCCTTTCTGGAAGCACTCTTCTGCCTTCTTGCGGTTACCAGTGACAGTGATCACGCCTTTAGGGCCAGGCATCTTTAGTTTGAGGTACACGTAACATGATCGAGCCATAAAACGTGCATAAGCTGGCCTGCCAAAAATAGCATGGTAGGCACTCTGGAAATCCACAACCTCAAATGCCAGCTTCTCTTTGCGGAAATTCTTTGAATCACCACAAACCACATCAAGAGCAATCTGGCCGAGTGACGCGGCCTTCTTGCCAGGAATGACTCCATAGAAACTCATGTTGCTTGTGCTGAGTCTGGACATCGGAATGCCCATCCCTTTCAGCGTCTCAGCATATAGTATATTCAAACTACTGCCCCCATCCATCAACACTTTAGTCAGTCGAGTGCCCTCAACGATTGGTTCGACCACCAGAGCTTGCCTCCCAGGGGTGGCTATGTGCGTCGGGTGATCAGACTGGTCGAATGTAATGGCGGTTTGAGACCACTTTAGATAATTGGGTGTTGATGGAGCAGTCATATTCACCTCTCGGTTTATAACTTTCAGTCAGTTTTTGCTCTCAACGTCAGCAAAAATCATCAGGGTGGAATTGACCTATGGATATTTCTCGTCATTGTCCTCCTTGTCCCCAACTTTGTCTGACTCTTTTTCCTTATCCTTGTGCTGCTTTCCTTGGAACTGCTATATCAGGAGTCGACACTGTCGGGTGGTATGCTTCAGATAAATGAAGTTACCCTCTTCATCTTTCTTCGTGTGGATGTGACACGGTAAATCCATCACGTCGTTTCCTTCTTTATCTTTTACTTTTTGGGGGTTCCAAGTCCCCTTGGGCTTTCCTTTGAACTTCCCTTGAGTCACGGCCAAGGCTTCTCCAGGAGCGGCTGGCTCGGCTTTCCGCTTCTGCTTCCGACTGGAGTTACCTCCTCTGGTTTTCTGGGCGACTGACTTATGCTTGCCGCTCCAGAGCCGATTCTCTTCCTCACCATTGGCATATTTGGTGGCTATTTCCATCATTCGACTTAGAGACATGTCTCCGGTTCGACCGAATTTCAGGCTTAGCTCTCTGTACTTTACACCCTCCTTGAAGGCGCAGACTGCCTGGTGATCAGATACATTCTCTACTGTGTGATGCAGTGTGATCCATCCCTGGATGTAATCCCTCAAAGTCTCATTCGACTTTTGCACACAAGATTGCGGCTCTGTCAGTCCTGCTGGTCACTTGCATGTTCCTTCGAACGTTCTGACAAACACTCGGGAGAGGTCCTCCCAAGTGTAAATGATGCTGGGTGTCAACTGATTCAGCCATGCTCTGGCTGACCCTTCCAACATAAGAGGCAGATGCTTCATGGCCACCTCATCATTCCCGCTGCCAATCTGAACAGCCACTCGGTAGTCTTCAAGCCAAGTATCGGGCTTAGACTCACCGTTGAACTTGCTGACTCCAGTCGCCAGCCTGAAGTTGGGAGGAGTCACCACGGCTCTGATGGCTCTGCTGAAACACTCTGGTCCGGAGACATGCACTTGGCTGCTGGTGGGTACATCTCTGTCGTTACCCTCTCTGTGGGCTCTGTTTCGATCGACCAGACCTTGAACGATGATGGATCTCGCATCAAAGCCTGGTTCCCTGGGGTCGACCGGAATCCTTCGCCCGCCACTGTGCTGGCGTCTATCATCCTGCAGTCGAGGCATATAGGACCCACCCCTTGGGGGGGGAGTAGGCACTCGACGTTGATCGTTGCGATCAAATCAGTGATCATACTGCTCATGGTTCCTGTACTGATCATGCCGGTCACCACGCCCTTCACGCCTCGGGGGCGATCTGGGGCTATGAGCCGACTGGACCGTATTCGCTGCCACGGACCTGCTGTGGATCCTGTTCCGCCACTACGACACAGCTGAGTTCTGATCTCCTGCTGCCCGGAGAAAATCTCTGATCTGCATCAAGCCTCTGCCAGCCTCTGACTGGGAAGGCTGAATTGATTCTGCTATACGGGCTGCATCTGCTAAATTCTGAATCGGAGTTCGATATACCTAACTCGGAGGTGGAAAGAGCTGGCGTCGACTGGAGTTTGGAATCCGTTGCTACGCGCGCTCATCGAGTGCCCGCCGAAGGTTCTCCAGTCGAGTGCACTCGGCCAGGTTGGCCAAGCACGCGTCCACCAAGGCGCGAGCCTCAGGGGTTTCTCCAACGATCGGAGTGTGAAGTGCATCCATGTTCCGGCGGCGAAGCTCTTCCCTCTGCTGCCAATTGAGGGGATCGGGGAGATATTCCTCATGGGCGTGCGACGGATCGCCTCCGCCGTTGCCCCCCTCGGCACCGGGAAAGCCGGGGGGAACGTGCGGTCCATTGACCATCAGGACCTCCGCCGCTGGATCACTGCTATCGCACTCGGATGCAGTCTCTGCGGAGCTAGTCGACAAGTCGAACAGGCCGTAGAGAGATTCGTCGGGCTCGATTGCCGCGACTTGGGCGGTGGTCGACTGGCGAGCCACCGCGTGCCTCACCCACTGCTGAAGCCTCGACCGACCGGAGCGCTTACGCCGGCGGGAAGCTGGGAGGGAGGATGACACAAAAACCGGCCGATACTGGGTCGACGGTTGCCGCAGAAGGACGCCGCAGATGCACGCTCGAAAGTGCGTAGCCCCGCGGACTGGGAGCACGTCGACGTCGAGCGGAGCCTCATGCAGCAAGGCAGAGTCGTCGGCGACAAACATGAGCGCGCCGAGACGGATCTCGCGGCCCTCAACCAAAACTCCGCCTGAAACCATGATGACGGGAATCGGAAAAATTGCAACTTCTCCAATAAGTCGCTAAGACACCTGCCCCACGATGGGCGCCAACTGTCGTGGCTCTAAGTCTGACAGTAATGTAGGAGGGTTCTAAGGAGAGGCAAGATCCTAGCTATGGAGTAGTTGTGCACATAAGAGTTTTACGAGTTCAGGCCCTTCTCGGAAGAAGTAACAGTCCTACGTCTCGGAGCCCGGAGGCGGTCGACTGTATTATATGTGTGAGAGTTACAGGGGTGCGAACCCTTCTGCCAGTGGAGGGGGGTGGCTTATATAGAGGATGCCAAGACCCCAGCCAGCCCACGTAGCGGAGGGTTAAAGTACATTAAGGCCTGGCGTTACTGGTAACGCCTTACATAAAGTGTTATCATGACCATAAAGACTACTTAATTACAGACCGTTTGGATATAGAGTAGATCTTGAACTCCTAGTGGTCGAGTGCGTCTTCATGGTCGAGTGTCTTCAAGTTCGTCGAGTGTCTTCCAGTCAGTCGAGTGGAGTCCCTCTAGGTCGACTGGAAGATGACTTCTTCTAAAGATGTCCTTGGGGAGGGTACCTTAGACAGGTCCATAACCCTACCCTAGGTACATGACTTCATCAGGCTGGGCCTCCGGTTAATAGGTTAGTCCCAAAAATAATATAAAAATGTATAATAAAGCCCATAATCATTCAAAATAGGTAATAAAATAGCATGAATGCTTCATAAATTATAGATACGTTGGAGACGTATCACTCACTGATACCTCAAAATGCGTGAGTGCACGATACATAGAGTCTACAGTGAAAGAGCCTGATAATAGTAAGGTTCCAGCGAAACACATCCCAGCCTTGTGTCAGGTTAATCAAATCCAGACAGGACAAGAGATTATTCCATGACATAAGTTGGCTTAGCCAACATTGATAAATAGATGTCATGGAAGCCCATGCCTTCTTGCTTCT
>NC_041387.1:392512345-392523006 GCF_002162155.2 Triticum dicoccoides | reverse complement strand
ACATTTTGTCAGTTATTCCTTTGTATGCTTGTTTAGGAATTTTGGAGACACCCATCGTATATAATGGTATAGTCTGTATAGCCGATTTGAGAAGAACTTCATTTCCTATTGCCGATAACTACCTTTGTTTCCATCCATTACTCCTCTGATTATCATAATGAATAAGAAATTGGAAGCAACTAGTTTTACTGATATATCGATACTACCAACTATGGTTGGCTAGCCTAGATATGAGTTATTATTGACTTTGTTGTATCAATAAAGACCAAAGTCCTAGAGGCAACTGATAATGGGCAGCATCATATATTAGTATCACACATATGATACTAGTATGTGATACTCTCTTTATAGTGCATAATATTCTAGTATCATAAATCATCTTATTTATTGACATGCATGACACATAGTAACGTAACATTTATTATGATGCGGTATCTTACTCTAACCTTCTTTTTTTTATTTAATTGTCTTTCATATAAATATGTTTGCTAATCTCATGATACCAGTTATGTTAGTCCTACCCACTATGACCAGCTTAACAACAAAAGGTGCCTCCGTAAAAAGTTTTGTGCATTGAAGCCTAAAGACTCGCACCGATTGTTGAAAGTAAAGATCGAATCGAAGAGACGGTCATGAATTGGTCTTCATTTCCATGCGGCGACAGATGGCAAAGCGAGAACTCGAGCGCATCTGTAAAAGTCAAACAGTGACGTGATTCTTTCGATGAGCGCGTGTTATTTCCGCTTCGCTTCCGACACAGCTAGTTACTGTTTCCTGATTAATGGCCGTGCTTGCCTTATTTAGCCGTCGGCACTCGGGTAATTTAACATGAACAGTTCAACTTAAAACTCTTCTACCCGCAGTTTGGCCTCATGTATCACGTGTCGCAATACGGTCAGTTGATAAGCTCTAGCGGGACAATGCCACTAGCGGTTCGGAGCTTCTTTCCTTCACTTTAATTCACCGGAGATAAGTGTGCCAATACGTCGTCCTACATTTGATATTGACCGAACCCTTTCTAATACGTCCCAGATGGAATCCGTATTCCAGAATTGTACTACTGTTAATATAGTACTTCCTCTGTCTCAAAATATAAAAACTTTTTTAACACTACACTAATGTAAAAAACGTTCTTATATTATGGGACGGGGGGAGTACTAAGTATTGGATTCGCCTCTTTGGAAGTGATGACAATGATGATGTACCTTTATTTTCTGCGAGGAACATTGAAGATGTACCTACCGTATAGAGTTCCGTAGTTGGTTTTTTCTACGGATACGGATGCATATGATGTGCCGTACTCCACTGCTGTACTAGTCTTTAATCGCAAACTTGCGACTGATGCTAGCTAGTGAGTTTCCAAACTTGGGACAGGCTGTCTTGGCACCAAGTGGTGTAACCTTGCCGTTCCGTTCCGTTTGGTTCCAAGTGGTTCCAAGGAGGCCGTTTTTCCTGTGCGGAAAAGGGGCAAGATGGCGGTGCGGCGCGCTTGGAAGCCAAGGGTCGGTCACGCCATCACGCTGAAACCACCGAGACCGACCCCACCCCATATGCCGGAGCGGAGCGGAACCGGCCACACTAGTGGGGCTGAGTAGTCGGTCGGTGCCGATACACGCGCTCGCGTCATGCCAGAGCCCTTCCTTTTCGACTGCGGCGCGCGTGCTGCGGGCCCCGTCCGTCTGTTGGTCACGCATGTGCACACGTTGCGCACGGACGACACAACCGTCCCGACCCGTCCAACCACACGGTGACAGCGAGCGGCGCGCGGCCGGTGCGACATCATGTCACCGCAGCTTGTTTGCGCTTGACTGAAACGCGACGGCGGCCGTGCAAGCTGGAGCCACGCGCTCTCTCTCTCGCTGTACGCCGTCATGGCGGAGGAGTAGTCGGCGCCGCCGGCGTCGGCGTTTGACTAGGCGTACGTGGAGCAGTGGTACAAACTCACTCACCTCGCACATCATCGGCTACCGGAGAACCAAATCTATTACCCCTCCGTCCCATAATATAAGATCGTTTTTTACACTAGTTTTACACTAGTGTAGGTCAGAAATGCTCTTATATTATGAGACAGAGGGAGTAATCTACAACAACTTTGTAAGCGAAAGGCCGTAGCGGCCAAGACCACAGAGAACCTGAACTTCATCATCCAGCAGTGGGAGTCCTACTAGGCCGCGAGCAATGCTCAAGCAGGCGCGATCGCAGCATCAGACACGAAGGTGGCGCTGGTGGTACACGCGATCGCGGATGAGAATGCCAACAGTGGGGTGTTGTTCTCACCGCCCTACGCGGCTGGCTTGGGCCACTATGACCACGAGGCCGGCCCGTGGGCCTCACCTCCACCGGCAACGTGTAGGCTCTGGACTCTGACAAGGAATAATAGGACATAGAAGATGAAGGTGTTCGTGTCACATGTCTTACTCTTCCCTGCCGGTGACACGCAACTTCACTTCACGAGTTTCATGGCCGGCAAAGATGTCGGACATGGAGAATAACAAAGACTTGGATGACGGACACCGGCGAATATTTAAACTAGGTTAACTTTCGAACGCTTTTGTTTAGTGAAATGTGTTAAAAAGTAACATGGTCATGTTTAAATGAAAATCAACCAGTTTACATGAAAGTCGTCCTATTTTCAAATTCCGTTTGAAATGTATGCGAACGTTTGAGGTATACGGTTGGATGGCCGGCTCCTACATCAGTATTGCAGACGCGTCTGGGGATGAATATTGTGTCCTTTTAAGAGCCTGTGTTGCTAATATAAAAAGCAGAGACATTTATTTCGAAACAATTGAATTCATCGTCAGTTACCTCGGCAGAGGACTTGTAGCACGTAGCTTTTTTTTTGGCTTCAAAGTTTTAATCTTTCATATATTTTGAACCAAAAGACAAATTAAATTTGTTTTTCCTGTGACGAGAGCTTTCGAATGAGATCCATTTCAAATACAGTTTGATAAAATTTTAAAAATTTGTTAAGTTCCAGTGAAACTTGATACAAACTACACACAAAATTGTGAGTTTTTAGATCCTATGATCGACAAAAATGTTTCAACCTCTGAAACTTGGTACGAGCGACCAACAAAATCGTAAGTATCGGAACCTATGACTGGCAAAAACGTAAGTTTCAAAACTTAAAACTTGAAACTTTAAATTTATTGTGCTCTCGTGCGGGATCCAAAGACTTTGCGGATCGCGAGGCAATCGGGCAGCCGACGCGACTGGCAGGTGTGTGCCCCTCATCTGCGTGCCCTCCAAATTGGACGATAAAGGGTTTCCCCTTGCTTTATATTATAAAGCCACCACAAGATACAACCAACATGCTGGGGCCGCAGCACAACCAAGCCCAAAGAAAACAACAAGACAAAAGAGAAACAAATGCCGACACCGGCAGCTTAACGAAACGAAGAAGAAACCGGGAGCCATCGCGCCCCCCCGGAGATTTACCACCACACGCCAAGCACACTGAAGCGTTGCGTACTGAGCAACACCTTCAAGAAGGAAAGCGACGATGATGAGGCCGTTGCCCGGACAAGTCATAGGGTTTCGCCCGGTATGCGAAGGGCAGTGAGGAGGGGGTTATACCCGAAGCCCTTCAGGAAGGAACGATGGCGCCCACAGGCGTCACCACCTCGGTGCCGGACGAGCCGACATGGATTTCTCCCGACCCCCAACCCTCGCCACCCCGGGCGATCCGATTGCTCCACCAAACCAACCGCCCACCAACGCGCGCCACCATGGTCCTAGAATACACCTCGTTGCCAACCTGAGGCCATCGACACGAGGCCAAGAGGAGGAAGAAGGGAACAATGGACCCGAGGGCACCAGCAAAGCAGCCGAGCAGGAGGGGACTACCTCCACCGTCGGAGCGGAAGCCGACCGGGCGTGGCGTCCGGGACACACCAGGCCACCACCGGCCCGGCCGGGCCCAGGCCACTACTGGCCCAAATGGGCCCGCAAGGTCCCTCTGCCACGCCGCAGCACGCCGGCTACCCACGCCGCCGCCGCTCGGAGATCGCTGCCGCCCCACCCCGACCTCCAGGGAGCCACGCCACCATGCAAAGAGCCGCCAGCCTATCTGAGCCCAGATGGGGCCCAAAGGGCCCAGATTTGGGCCCAGCAGGCGCCGCCGGCCGAGCCACCACACCAGTGCGCCACCCCGTAGCCAACGGCCGCACCGCCGCGCCTAAGGCACTCGAGGGCCGCGGGAACCATCCGAACGAGCCAGACCACCGTCGGCCGAACCACACGGCCGCCAGGAGGAGCCCCCTCACCCTCGCCGCGCGCCCTTGGAAAGACCAGCCCGCCGCCGCCAGCATCGCGCGGGCAAGGGCCCAACGGACCGCGGCGGCCGAGGAAGAGGATGGGGAGGTGGGGGGGGGGGGCAGGGGTCGTTCAAAATCTCCTCCGTGCCCTGCGAATTTTCGTAGTTATTTCCATGATATCCAAAAAATCCTACGGACCAAGCCTCAACCGACTGTTTTTCTCTCGCCCATGGCCGAATGCGTCACTTTTGTCTTTTCTTCCTTATCTCCTTGACGATTTCTATCCCCCATGGTTCCTTCCTCTCCATCGGATACCCTCTGCACGCTCTCTCTTCTCAAGTGTCACCCTCCAGCAAGCTGGGAGCACCATTTGCCCTTCCATCCCACTCTCTCCACCAGATGGCGTGATCTTGCGCACGCCCTGTTGCTGCATGTGGTCGTGGGGAGGCGCTACTGTTGCTCCCCATTCTCCATGAGGTCCGTGGGTTGTGGGGCACACAGTTGCTTCGGCTCCCCACACTCGACTGTCCAAATGCCCCACATATGTGACAACAGCGGGGCGGCTATGCTTCGAGACAATATCCTATGTTGCAACCAAGGTGCTGGCAGTGCTTCAGCCTCGACGACGGTTCCAACAACGTAGGTGGGGTTTATGCAATGTCACCGGTGTTTCGACCGCAACATCATCGGTGTGGCAACCATGGCGGGTGTTTCAGCAACGTGGGTTGTCTTTTAGCAATCCCGTTGATGTTGCCTAGAAACTAGAACTACAGCGTCATCCGTGAAGTTGCCCAGCGACGGCTTTGAAACGTCGAAGATGTTGCGGAGGCGAATACAGCTTAATCCAACGATCGCCGAGGGATAAATCCTACGACGAGCGATCCATCTGATCTTTGCAAAAGATCAGTCAAATGATAGGTAGCGCTGGCCATACATATTGATGTAATTGCACAGTGGTGACGTAAGTCTGTACTACACTTTGCACGGAGCTTTTAGAAAAATAGCACTAGTGTACTTTGCACGGAGTTTACTGATGGAGCAAATTTGCTTATTTTTTTCTGTTCTGAAATCGGAAAATCCGGCTCTACTACCTATTTTTACCATGACGCGGTTTATTGCCGTTACGGCCGATACAATGTGACCACACCTATGCGTTCTAGAAGAAGTAGCCAGACCAAGCGGATAGCAAAGGCACTGACGAGAAAACTGGAAGTGCAATCTGCAATTCTTCAGGGATCTAGCATCCTAGGATTATGTTGTAGTACGTCGTACATCTCGAGCACTGTGCACGACGACGTACTCCCTCCGTTTTTATTTAGTCGGCGTATTAGCTTTGGTCAAAATCAAGTTTTGTAAACTTTAGCAAAGTTTATAAACAAAAATATTAACATATACAATTAGAAATCGATTTCATTAGATTCGTTGTTGAATGTACTTTCATGTCATGTAGATTTGTTATGGTAAATGTTTATATTTTTTTCTATAAACTTGGTCAAACTTTATGAAGTTTGACTCCAGTTAAATCTAATATGCAGAATAAATAAAAACGGAAGGAGTTATGCATGCGTGTGTGTTGGTGCTCGCGCACACCAAACGCTGAGCGCGGGCGGGGCTCCCTACTGGGCTAACTCTCTCTAGCCACATGCCTGGGCGGGTCTAACCTAATTTTAACTTCTAATTCAGCACTTCATATTAGGAAACTAGCGACCTATTTGTGCTTAACAACACACCAAAGCAACACATTCCCAACGAAAGAAGGGACTCCCCTCGCAAAAAAAAAACCCCGCCTCGAAAGAAGCGACTCTCTCTCTCTCGATCTCGAAACGAATAAGCCTAGCACACATGTGAAGCTACTATTAGGGCATCTCCAACGCCAATCCTCAAATCGTCCGCATTAATCCGGGTGCTGTCGGGACGGCGGAAGTCTTCAACGCGGGTCTGTATTGGTCCGCCGAGCGGTCCAGACGTGTTTCCCGCAAACCGAAACCAAATGTAGGGTGTTTTGGGGGAGTCCGTACACGCGAAACATCGCTACCTGTCGCCCGACACACCCAAAAGGAAGGCGGAGCCCACACTTTTATAGCAACACGCAGTGTTTCCGTGCCAAAATCCGCCACTTTTCTTCCATCCGCCACCGCTCTCCGCCCAATTCCCGCGCTTTTCTCCCACCCTCCTTTCGTCCGTCGCCGACGCATGGAATCATCGGAGAACCTATCGGAGATGGAGGCGACAGAGGTGCCAGAGGATCTGAGTATCACGCTCGCCCGGAAGATCAGCTCTGCTACGCGACAAACTCGTCGTGTCAAATTGAAGGCCGCAAAGGAGGAGAAGCTCAAGAAGCGGTTAGCCGCCGATGGGCCTGGTGGTGGCGTTGGGCATGCTGGTCATGGTGGTCATGGCGGACATCGCCAAGCGGGCATGCTCATAGTACAGACGACACCATGGCCAGAGCATTACAAGCCATCGTACTACTATGCCGCCAAGCAGCTCGGAACCCCCGCCGATAAGGTGCCTTACATCATCGACGTAAATGCGGCGCTGCTCTTCTCCTAGTATTCTTCGTCGTATGCAGCTCGTCCGGACGTGGACGACGGGCGGGAAGCAGATGGGTGCCCACATGCTTTTCGCTACAATGCCTAGAACAGGGGAGCCCGCGTGCTACGATTCGGATAGGGAGATGCTCGACATCATCCACGACAGAGGCAAGTGAGGAGAAGAAGGAGGAGGAGGGGATGTTTCTATGAGGATGGGCAGGTGGAAAACTCGGACCCCACTCAATCTGGCAAATACTAGCTGCAGTCCTATAGTCAGACGACCACGCACCAGTCCTACACCCAAACCAATGTGGACACACAACAACAACAACAACATTAGGCCATCGGACACCAGCAGCTGGACGGGGAGGAGGGGGACAACGAGGACGATGATCCGGTTGGTACATCCGGTGATCCAACGAATAAGGGTAGAGGAGAAAGCTTCAACAGGCGGGAGACGAGTTGTTGTGTGATGCCTGGCTGGCCACTAGCCTCGATCCTCCCCATGGCACAGAGCAAAAGGGCACAACCTTTTGGAACAACATTCACATGTGATTTCATGAACACAAGCATTTCACGCCCTACTCTGACACAGTCATATGCAACCGTGAATGAAAGTCCCTCAACCATCGATGGTACACCATCCAACAAGCCATGTCCAAGTATTGCGGGCATGTGACGCCCCCAATTCAATCATACACTAATCACGCACACAAATGTGTACGATCAAGATCAGGGACTCACGGGAAGATATCACAACACAACTCTAAAAGCAAAATAAGTCATACAAGCATCATATTACAAGCCAGGGGCCTCGAGGGCTCCAATACAAGTGCTCGAATATAAACAAGTCAGCGGAAGCAACAATATCTGAGTACAAACATAACAAGTTGTCATATGATGGCAAACACAAACTAAGATACATATCGAAAGAGGCGCAGGCCTCCTGCCTGGGATCCTCCTAAACTACTCATGGTCGTCGTCAGCGGCCTGCACATAGTAGTAGGCACCTCCTGTGTAGTAGGAGTCATCGTTGATGGTGGCGTCTGGCTCCTGGGCTCCCACGTCTGGTTGCGGCATTCGGGAAGAAGAGGAAAAGGGGAAAAGGAGGGAGCAAAGCAATCGTGAGTACTCATCCAAAGTACTCGCAAGCAAGGATCTACACTACATATGCATGGGTATATGTGTAAAGAGGCAATATCGGTGGACTGAAATGCATAATGCTAGAATAAGAGGGGGATAGCTAGTCCTATCGAAGACTACGCTTCTGGCAGCCTCCATCTTGCAGCATGTAGAAGAGAGTAGATTGAAGTCCTCCAATTAGCATCGCATAGCATAATCCTACCCGGCAATCCTCCCCTCGTTGCCCTGTGGGAAAGTGATCACCGGGTTGTCTCTGAAACTTGTCTGGGTGTGTTTTATTAAGTATCTGGTTCTAGTTGTCATAAGGTCAAGGTACAACTCCGGGTTGTCCTTTTACCGAGGGACACGACTATTCGAATAGATAAACTTCCCTGCAGGGGTGCACCACATAACCCAACACGCTCGATCCCCTTTGGCCGGACACACTTTCCTGGGTCATGCCCGGCCTCGGAAGATCAACACATCGCAACCCTACCTAGGCACAACAAGGAGGTCAGCACGCCGGTCTAAATCCTATGCGCGCAGGGGTCTGGGCCTATCGCCCATTGCACACCTGCACGTTGCATACATGGCCGATGAGCAGACCTAGCAACCTCCATTACAAAGGAAGTTGCGTTACGCGGTCCAACCCGGCGCGCACCGCTCAATCGCTGATGTCAAGAAGGCTTCGGCTGATACCACGACGTCGAGTGCCCATAACTGTTCCCGCGTAGTTGGTTAGTGCGTATAGGCCAGTGGCCAGACTCAGACCAAATATCAAGATCTCATTAAGTGTGTTATTTTGAAGTAACCGCGGACACCAACCGGGGCCAGGCCCAGGCCCACCGCTCGCCTAGGTGGTCTCAACCTGCCTGTTGCTCCGCCACAAAGTAACAGTCGGGGGCCGTCGGGAACCTAGGCCCACCTCTACCAGGATAGAGCCACCTATCCTTCCAGCCCCCACATCAGAATCACTTGCGGGTACTCAACGAGTTGACCCGACTTTAGTCACCACCTGAATAGTATGTATGTATAGTATATACCCGTGATCACCTCCCGAGTGATCACGGCCCGATAGTATAACATGCCAGACTGACAATAATGTAGGGCCACTAATGGTAAACTAGCATCCTATACTAAGCATTTAGGATTGCGGGTAAGGTATCAACAACTGTAGCAACAATGACAGGCTATGCAACAGAATATGAGCAACCGAACAGTAACATGCTACACTACTCTAATGCAAGCAGTAGAGAGAAGAATAGGCGATATCTAGTGATCAAGGGGGGCTTGCCTGGTTGCTCTGGCAAGAAGGAGGGGTCGTCAACTCCGTAGTCGAACGGGGCAGCAGCAACATCGGTCTCGTAGTCTACCGGAGAGAAGAGGGGGAAGAAACAATAAATACAATACAAACATAAGCATGACGATGCATGACATGACAATGAGCGGTGCTAGGAGTGCCCTAACGTAGTAGTAGGTGATACTGGTGAAGGGGGAAAACATCCGAGAAAGTGTCCCCGATGTTTCACATTTTCGGACAAATGAACCGGAGGGGGAAAGTTGCGTGTTTGCTATGCTAGGGATGTGTGGCGGACAAACAGGTTGCGTATCCGGATTCGTCTCGTCATTCTGAGCAACTTTCATGTACAAAACATTTTCATCCGAGTTACGGTTTGTTTTATATTCATTTTAAAGATTTAAATCAATTTATAAATTATTATTATTAATTTAATTCGAAAATGGCATTACTGCATTAGCATGACATCAGCATGACGTCATCAGTCAACACATGTGTTGACTGGGTCAAGCTGATGTGTGGGGGCCGCATGTCATAGACTATTGAGGCTAATTAGGGTTTAATTAAGTTAACTAGTGATAGGTTAATCTAATCAGGATTAATTAAGTTAATTAATTCTTTAATTAATTAATTAATTAATATAACTTTTTTATTATCTTTAAAAAAACGTTCTGGGGTGGGCCCCTCTTGTCATAGGCCCTGAGGGAACTATCGGGTTCGGCCGCTAACGGGCACAGGGCACAGCCCGAGCGGGTGTATGCCCAAGAGCGAGCGGAGACGGGAGGGCGCCGAAGCAGGGGGGCGGTGGCCACGGCGAGGCCTTGGCCGGAGCGGGTTGGAGCGCTGGTCAAGGGGAGGCGGCGGAGGGGTGGCCGCGGCGGCAGCAGGAGTGGGGCCACGCGGACGGGCGCCGGGCAGGGAGCGCTGGGCGCAGCCAGGGGCGTCGTCGTGGGCGAGGCCGGCCGAGCGAATGCAGGGGAGGCGGGGGGCCGTGGTAGCAGGAGAGCAGGGACACAACAACGGCCAGGGGCACCGCGACTGTGCGCGGGCGCGGCGCATGGGCGGCCGAGCGCGGGTGCAGAGCGCAGGGGATGCTGGGGCACGACCACGGACATGGCGCAACTCGGCGGGACAACACGGTGGCCGCGGGCATGGTTGGATGGGGCGGTGCGCGGCCAGGACGTGAGCGTGGTCCGCGGCGCGGGCACGAACGACGCAAGGCTGGCGCGGGGAAGACAGAGAGGAGGGAGTAGAGGCCGTGCCCTCACCGGGGCGTAGGGTCAAGGCAGTGGGGCACGGGGAGGAGACGGGGATGACGGCGACGCGGTGACGAGGTGCAGCGGTGCAACAGCTCCGACGATGGCGTCCGACAAGGTGGCGATCCGGCAACGGCGCCGGGGGGTCGATGGAATTGGTCCCGATCCAATCTGGATCGGGAGGGGAAGGTGG
>NC_041387.1:392502181-392511774 GCF_002162155.2 Triticum dicoccoides | reverse complement strand
AGCTGGGCCGGTTGGCCCGGGGAGGGGGGGGGGTCTTTTCCTTTTTTTGTTAGTTTTTTGTTTTTATTTTTGTTTTTTCCTTTTTCTTTATTTTCTTTCTGTTTTGGCTAATTGTTTGGCCACCAACGAGTTTTGTAAAATATGAGAGCTGGCCCACAAATCACAGCACAATATATCCTACCACCAAAAACTAGTTTGGGGTAATTATCGTTTCATATTTATTTTGTATTAATAAAAAAGGTTATTAAATAATGTTTTCAGCCACTATTTGTGGTTGTTTAAGTCACTTATCAAATTTCAATAATGTTGTTTACAATTTTATCATAGCCTCTGATTTATCTACTATTTATTGAACATTTTAGTTTTAATATGTGGAAACATTTATTGTTTGCTTGATTTTGAATTTTGAATTATAATCGGTTTCGAACTAACGCGAGATTAGCCGTGATGCGGCATTGTTAACGTGGGATTACTGTAGCTTAACTATCCGGGCGTCACAATTCCCCTCCACTACAAGAAATCTGGTCCCGAGATTTAAGACGTGGAGGAAGGGGGAAACATCTAGTTACGAAATTCTAACGTGTCTTCTCGGTCTTGGTTACTCTTCTCGAAGAGGTTAATCGCTTTCATTGATGTCTTCAATTCACTATTTAAGGTCATCATGATGAAGCCGATGTTGGGGAACGTAGTAATTTCAAAAATTTCCTACGCACACGCAAGATCATGGTGATGCATAGCAACGAGAGGGGAGAGTGTGTCCACGTACCCTCATAGACCGAAAGCGGAAGCGTTAGAACAACGCGGTTGATGTAGTCGTATGTCTTCATGGCCCAACCGATCAAGCACCGAAACTACGGCACGTCCGAGTTCTAGCACATGTTCAGCTCGATGACGATCCCCGTACTCCGATCCAGCAGAATGTCGGGGAAGAGTTCCGTCAGCACGACGGCGTGGTGATGATCTTGATGTTCTACCGTCACAGGGCTTCGCCTAAGCACCGATACAATATTATCGAGGAGGACTATGGTGAAGGGGCGCACCGCACACGGCTAAGAGATCAAGATATCAATTGTTGTCTCCAAGGGGTGCTCCCTCCCCGTATATAAAGGAGTGGAGGAGGGGGGGGTGTCCTCTCTATGGAGCGCCCTAGGGGAGTCCTACTCCAACCGGGAGTAGGATTCCCCCTTTCCTAGTAGAACTAGGAGCCCTTCCAAGTAGAAGGGGTAGGAGAGAAGGAAAAGGGAAGGGAGAAGGAGAAGGAAGGAAGGGGGTGCCCCCCTCCCTAGTCCAATTCAGACTAGTCCATGGGGAGGGGTGCGGCCACCCTTTGGGGCCTTTCTCTCCTTTCCCGTATGGCCCGTTAAGGCTCAATACGAATTCCCGTAACTCTCTGGTACTTCAAAAATACCCGAACCACTCGGAACTTTTCCGATGTCCGAATATAGTCGTCCAATATATCGATATTTACGTCTCGACCATTTCGAGACTCCTTGTCATGTCCCCGATCTCATCCGGGACTCCGAACTCCTTTGGTACATCAAAACTCATAAACTCATAATATAACTGTCATCGAAACCTTAAGCGTGCGGACCCTACGGGTTCGAGAACTATGTAGACATGACCGAGACACGTTTTCGGTCAATAACCAATAGCGGAACCTGGATGCTCATATTGGCTCCTACATATTCTACGAAGATCTTTATCGGTCAAACCGCATAACAACATACATTGTTCCCTTTGTCATCGGTATGTTACTTGCCCGAGATTCGATCATCGGTATCTCAATACCTAGTTCAATCTCGTTACCGACAAGTCTCTTTAGTCGTTATGTAATGCATCATCCCGCAACTAACTCATTAGTCACATTGCTTGCAAGGCTTATAGTGATGTGCATTACCGAGAGGGCCCAGAGATACCTCCCCGACAATCGGAGTGACAAATCCTAATCTCGAAATACGCCAACTCAACAAGTACCTTCGGAGACACCTGTAAAGCTCCTTTATAATCACCCAGTTACGTTGTGACGTTTGGTAGCACACAAAGTGTTCCTCGGTAAATGGGAGTTGCATAATCTCATAGTCATAGGAACATGTATAAGTCATGAAGAAAGCAATAGCAACATACTAAACGATCAAGTGCTAAGCTAACGGAATGGGTCAAGTCAATCACATCATTCTCCTAATGATGTGATCCCATTTAATCAAATGACAACTCATGTCTATGGCTAGGAAACTTAACCATCTTTGATTCATGAGCTAGTCAAGTAGAGGCATACTAGTGACACTATGTTTGTCTATGTATTCACACATGTATTATGTTTCCGGCTAATACAATTCTAGCATGAATAATAAACATTTATCATGAAATAAGGAAATAAATAATAACTTTATTATTGCCTCTAGGGCATATTTCCTTCAGCCGACATCCCTTTTTTTTGGGGGGGGGGGACTCCGTCGTACTTACGAAAGTATAAGGGGGTATTCCGAAAGAACGGACCTCTGTAATGTTGACTATTTGGTAGATAACATCGGGGAAGGTGGCGGAAGGTAACTCTCGAATTGAAACTTAAGAAGATATCGAGAGCAAAGTAAGAAGGTACCACGAGAAGTTTCGAGGCGGCATGCAATCATTTGATGCCTGAAACAGGGCGTGAAACGGGTTCAGAGCAACATGAATAAGTATTTGGTCTGATACCAGAATTGATGATATCTCGGAAGGTGGCTTGTGAATTACATATTAGGCCACGCGCGAGGAATAACTTTGGAAACAGGAGGGTGTACAGGAGAGTCAGGTTTTGATCCTGTGGAATTGTGGGTTATGGGCCCACCATGTGGGGTAAAAGCAGGAAGGCGCTAACATTTGCACGGTCAAGATAGCAAGGTATGTCAGAGGATAGCCTGTCATTTTTGTTGGCAACAACGTTGGTACCTAGGGCAAGGGACGAAGAGAACCATTTTCCCGCTCGTTAAAACGAGGCGGACCAATAGGCAAAGTTCTCGTCCATTGGTGGTTACCGAAATGTCATCAACAATAGTAATCACGATCTTATTGACAAGGTTGTACACCAGGCTATTTACATAAGCACCGAATCATTACTGCTTAGATCATATAACCCACGATAAAGGTTAAACAATACAAAGGAAAGGAAAATGTGATCATCATGTTAAACAGAACAATGGAAAGGAAAATGTGTTTAAACAGATATTTCAGGGGTATATCCTTCCCAAGGACAAGCAAAGCATGATATCCATGACAATATAGGAGGTAGAAAACCATTTAGGTAAGGGGAGAGAAATTTCATGACATTACCCGAACAACAGTGTTTGAATAATTGATAAAGAAAATTTAGAATTGTGCTTCAAATGTTCTTGTTGAAAATAGGAGTACCACAGACATGCTTCGAGATAGCATTGACATGGTCTTCAAGCAAAGGTCAGACTTTGGATACACAAAGGATCCATCAGGAACAACTTATAGAGTAAGTCTTACAATTTCCTCATGGAAGAATGGCTAACCTTGATAATTGGATACATATACTATAACAATAGGTCCTCTGGCCAGGGTGCTAAGCAAAGACAACCACCTTACCGGGTTATGTAGAGACCAATGGTATAACTCTTGGAAATATGTCCCGACCATCATATCCGACCGAGATTCAGATCTGACTGGGGTCAAGATACATCAGACTCGGTATGCCTGAGAAGAAAAGGTGCGACTCAATTTGACGAGATAACATAGTGAGATTCTCAGAAATGACCTATGGAAGCGAGTTCCAAAACAAGAGTTCATCATTAAACCAATGATAGGATGAGAGGGTGGCTGATGAACTAAACGACAATTCATCGAGATTTCCAAAAGATGGATTTCCACAATCATGTGAACAAAGGGATAACATTTGTCAGATCAAATGATATAAGGATATATGCTCGAGGAAAACATACCCAATTTAATCATTGGTTGAAAGGTGCACCCGAAATATGGGCTTAGGTAGCATGACTGATGTTATTATGGTGATTCGATAACCAATGATCTAAGAATGAAATGTCGACCATTAACTTCAAAGCAATAGAGTTGCCAGAAGGAAAGAATCCAGACAACATTGTTCACTTGTTGAAATCAACACGGGGACCAAGAAAGAATGGTGATGGTGAGAAGTATCATTATACCAAGAATTCTTAAGAGGTGGAGTAACCCTCATGACATTCTTGACATAAAAGATGGTAATACTCCAAGGTAAAGAAGAACAAATGCTGGATAGCAAGGAGCTCAAGGTATAACACAGAACACAAACAAGTTTGCGTTGGACGGAAGGCAATAAAGTGGTCGATGACAACACAAATCATCGAGGGCAAGGATGGTATTTCTCATCATGAATTTAATTGATATCTTGGAAGAGCTCCAAATGCTGATGATGACCACGACACATTTTTCAAGAGATTTCATGAAGATGTAATCGATCGGCGATGACATCAAGTTAAAGGAATGATGAAGCGAAAGTTTATTAGAACCATGGGTATGACACAAGTTCGAAATCAAGTTTGCTATTCAAGGAGAAATGATATGACGAGGAAGATCGATGTAAGATTAGCTCATCGTCAAAAGTTGTACTCCGGGAATAAGGACGAGGTAGCACAGTTAAAATCAGCACGATAATGATATAACCAATCAGGCTAGGAATGACGTGATGGAGTATTAAACTTCTCAACAACAAAGTACTAGGAGTACTGAATCACAGTGTTGATTTGATTCACTAATCGGTGTTCTCGGTTGACGACAACCCAGAACCCGTGGAGTGACTGTGACAAGAAAGGCATTACTTCATAAGAAATGCATAAGTAGTGCAATGGGTTGATATCCTCGAGATACCAGGGGGTAATACTCGAAGGTAGATCAAAATAGAGGTTGGGCAGGTGTATTGATTTGCAGAAGGCAAGTACTTTAATTTGTTTGAGAAATAGAGTCACAGGGGAACAATCATGGTTGGGACAATGGTTGCAAAGGACCAAATCACAGATACCAGATGATATTATATCATGAAAATAGTTATTATTACAAGAAGCTTCCATTGTAGGATCTACATTGTGTCCATGGGCATGAACATAAAGGTTCTAGGTCGACTCCCACTTCTCCAATGCATAACCTTTCATTCACTTCTCATTTTCGAATGAGTTGTAGTGTTGAAATTTTATCTGGCAAAATATAGAAGAGTATGACTCGTGAAAACTCCGAGTTCACACATATTAAGGAAGACATAGGTTCAACCCATCGGGATATCGTGGAAACATATACCACAAGCTTCAGGAGTAATAAGACAAGCTCGAAAGTACAACATGGTTGACAAATCAGATGGTACAATTTACCAAAGTAATTATATATCTGTGGAAGGGCTCACAAGGTTATTGAATATGAAGAATGTTGTCAGATGAAATCCAACAAAGGATCCGGTGGTCCTCAAGGGATCTGATGTGAGCATTGGTACTCAACCAGAGGAAGAAAGAATGCAAGGAGATCAGATTGTAGAAACAACTGACTAATTCAAAGCTCAAATGCAAAGGAATTATGGTTTCCAAATCAAGGAATCAGAAGCAAACGCTCTGATTAAGGATGGGCAAGTTGAAATCCTTAGGGGTACAATCAATCACAATTGAATTGGTCGAGATGCAACTCATGTTTAAAATGACGTCTGAGCCAGAAGGATAGTTTATAAGGGTCAACTAATGATTGCGTGCATTCACAAACAATAATTCATTAGGCTCAAAATGGCAAGGACAAGGGATGTCAACAAAGACTACTAGACATATGGACTTAACCATAATGCAAGCAGGCAAGAATTTCAAGAGCAATAGGCTGCTGAGGATTTTCGGAAGATCGAATGGTATTCCGAAGACTTTTGTGAAACACATGATCAACCAGGGATGAATGAATCCTCAATTAGTTGTGAGGAATTATTCGTAGTTGTAATCATGCAGAAAAGAGCTGCAAGGCAGTAAGCACAAAGGATTCTCGGATAGCGGGTAGTTCAGGGTATCTTGTACTAACAAGAGTATTCGAGAATGAAGGTATGGATGGCAAGTATAAGTAGCTATCCATAGGGATATATCGGTGGTGCGGGTTTGCAAAAACGACGGGCACAAAGTCTCGAGAGAACATCAAAGGGTATCTTCGGAATCTTCTGGTGCAGTAGGCGATCATCTGTGATAAGGGGCTCTTCGGGAGGAAGTAGTTACGAGAATCTAGAGTTAGAGTTAGTAAAACCATTTAACCCGAGTAGAAGAGAGATAAGAGTCCCATAGTATAGACGAGGAATAAAAGATCCTAATACCATCCAATGGCGACGTGGGCCTGTAAGCCACACAGACATGTCAGTAAAAGTTTAGCAATGACTAGACTCAACTTCGGCCAAGGAGTTGGAAAGGGGGATTCCTACAGACAGTCGGCTCTGATACCAACTTGTGACATCCTCAATTCAATCGTACACTAATCATGCACGCAAATGTGTACAATCAAGATCAGGGACTCACGGGAAGATATCACAACACAACTCTAAAAGTAAAATAAGTCATACAAGCATCATATTACAAGCCAGGGGCCTCGAGGGCTCGAATACAAGTGCTCGAATATAAACGAGATAGCGAAGCAAAAATATCTGAGTATAGACATAAGTTAAACAAGTTGCCATAAGATGGCTAGCACAAACTGGGATACAGATCGAAAGAGGCGCATGCCTCTTGCCTGGAATCCTCCTAGACTACTCCTAGTCGTCGTCAGTGGCCTGCACGTAGTAGTAGGCACCTCCAGTGTAGTAGGAGTCGTCGTCGAACGGTGGCGTCTGGCTCCTGGACTCCCACGTCTGGTTGCGACATCCGAGAAGAAGAGGAAAAGGAGAAAAAAGAGGGAGCAAAGCAACCGTGAGTACTCATCCAAAGTACTCGCAAGCAAGGATCTACACTACATATGCACGGGTATATGTGTAAAGAGGCAATATCGGTGGACTGAAATGCAGAATGCCAGAATAAGAGGGGGATAGCTAGTCCTACCGAAGACTACGCTTCTGGCAGCCTCCATCTTGCAGCATGTAGAAGAGAGTAGATTGAAGTTCTCCAATTAGCATCGCATAGCATAATCCTACCCGGTGATCCTCCCCTCATCGTCCTGTGGGAAAGCGATCACTGGGTTGTCTCTCGAACTTGTCTAGGTGTGTTTTATTAAGTATCCGGTTCTAGTTGTCATAAGGTCAAGGTACAACTCTGGGCCGTCCTTTTACCGAGGGACACGGCTATTCCAATAGATAAACTTCCCTGCAGGGGTGCACCACATAACCCAACATGCTCGATCCCCTTTGGCCGGACACACTTTTCTGGGTCATGCCCGGCCTCGGAAGATCAACATGTCGCAACCCTACCTAGGCACAACAGAGAGGTCAGCACGCCGGTCTAAATCCTATGCGCGCAGGGGTCTAGGCCCATCGCCCATTGCACACTTGCATGTTGCTTACGCAGCCGGTGAGCAGACCTAGCAACCTCCATTACAAAGGAAGTTGCGTTACGCGGTCCAACCCGGCACGCGCCGCTCAGTCGCTGACGTCAAGAAGGCTTCGGCTGATACCACAACGTCGAGTGCCCATAACTGTTTCCGCGTAGTTGGTTAGTGCGTACAGGCCAGTGGCCAGACTCAGATCAAATGCCAAGATCTCGTTAAGCGTGTTATTTTAAAGTAACCGCGGACACCGACCAGGGCCAGGCCCACCGCTTGCCTAGGTGGTCTCAACCTGCCTTGTCGCTCTGCCACAAAGTAATAGCCGGGGTTCGTTGGGAACCCAGGCCCACCTCTACCAGGATGGAGCCACCTGTCCTTCCAGTCCCCACATCGGAATCTCTTGCGGGTACTCAACGAGCTGACCCGACTTTAGTCACCACCTAAATAGTATGTATGTATAGTATATACCCGTGATCACCTCCCGAGTGATCACGACCCGATAGTATAGCATGGCAGACTGACAAGAATGTAGGGCCACTAATGGTAAACTAGCATCCTATACTAAGCATTTAGGATTGCGGGTAAGGTATCAACAACTGTAGCAACAATGACAGGCTATGCAACAGAATAGGAGTAACCGAATAGTAACATGCTACACTACTCTAATGCAAGCAGTAGAGAGAAGAATAGGCGATATCTAGTGATCAGGGGGGCTTGCCTGGTTGCTCTGGCAAGAAGGAGGGGTCGTCAACTCTGTAGTCGAATGGGGCAGCAGCAACGTCGGACTCGTAGTCTACCGAGAGAAGTGGGGGAAGAAATAAATACAATGCAAACATAAGCATGACGATGCATGGCATGACAATGAGCGATGCTAGGAGTGCCCTAACGCAGTAGTAGGTGATAATGGTGAAGGGAGAAAATATCCGGGAAAGTATACCCGGTGTTTCGCGTTTTCGGAAAAATGAACCGGAGGGGGAAAGTTGCGTGTTTGCTATGCTAGGGATGTGTGGCGGACAAATGGGTTGCGCATCCGGATTCGTCTCGTCATTCTGAGCAACTTTCATGTACAAAACATTTTCATCCGAGTTACGGTTTATTTTATATTCATTTTAAAGATTGAAATCAATTTATAAATTATTATTATGAATTTAATTCGAAAATGGCATTAGTGCATCAGCATGACAATAGCATGACGTCATCAGTCAACAGAGGTGTTGACTGGGTCAAGCTGACGTGTGGGGCCGCATGTCATTGATTGTTTAGGCTAATCAGGTTTAATTAAGTTAACTAGTGATAGGTTAATTTAATCAGGATTAATTAAGTTAATTAATTCTTTAATTAATTAATATAATTTTATTATTATTATTTTTAAAACGTTCTGGGGTGGGGCCCCCTTGTCATAGGCCATGAGGGGCCTATCGGGTTCAGCCGCTAACGGGCACAGGGCACAGCCCGAGCGGACGTATGCCCAGGAGCGAGCGGACCCGGCAGGGCGCCGAAGCAGGGGGCCAGTGGCCACGGCGTGGCCTTGGCCGGAGCAGGTTGGAGCGCTGGGCAAGAGGAGGCGGCGGAGGGGTGGCCGCGGCGGCAGCAGGAGGCAGCGCCGGAGTGGGGCCGCACGGATGGGCGTCGGGCAGGGAGCGCTGGGCGCAGCTAGGGGTGCCGTCGTGGGCGAGGCCGGCCGAGCGAATGCGGGGGAGGCGGAGGGCCGTGGTAGTAGGGGAGCAGGGACGCAACGACGGCTAGGGGCACCGCGACTATGCGCGGGCGCGGCGCATGGCCGGCCGAGCGCGGGTGCAGAGCGTAGGGGATGCCGGGGCACGGCCACGGACATGGCGCGGCTCGGCGGGGCAACACGGTGACCGCGGGCATGGTTGGATGGGGCGGTGCGCGGCCAGGGCGTGAGCGTGAGCCGCAGCGCGGGCGCGGACGGCGCGAGGCTGACGCGGGGAAGACAGAGAGGAGGGAGTGGAGGCCATGGCCTCACGAGGGGCGTTGGGTCAAGGCAGTGGGGCGCGGGGAGGAGATGGGGATGACGGCGACGCGGTGACGAGGTGCAGCGGCGCAGCAGCTCCGGCGATGGCGTCCAGTGAGGTGGCGATCCGGCAATGGCATCG
>NC_041387.1:392494448-392501698 GCF_002162155.2 Triticum dicoccoides | reverse complement strand
GGAGGAGAAGGTGGCGTCGGGGGGGGGGGGGCGCTAGGGAAAACCCTATTTGCCGTTCTCTGCGGCAAAATGTCGGGGTCCCGCACAGGATTATTGAGCTAGCGGAGTCGGGTGGGCCGGCTTGTTAAGCGTTCCCACTACATCGGTTTTGGGAACCTTCTATGACATTCCTAGCCGGTTTTGGGAACCTTCTAGAAGGTTCCTGAACCGGTTTTTATTTTTTTTTCGTTTTCATTTTTCCTTTTTATTTCCTTTTTGTTTTTTCATCTTTGTTTTTTCTTCTTTTTTTCTTTCTTATTGCTATTTTATTTTTTGATTTTTTTCAGTATTTAAAAAGTGAAATTTTCAGATTCTGTTCATTCTTTTGGAAACTGTTCCTGTTTCGAAATTTTTGTTCAGAAATTTCGTAAAAGTTTAGACTTTCGAAAATTGTTTGCTTAGTTTCAAAAAGTGTTCGTCTTTGTAAGTTTTGTTCACAAACTAAAATATGTTTGGTTTTAAGAAATATGTTCCCCTTTTCAAAACTTGTTCAAAACATATTCCATGTTTTAAATATTGCTTGCAAATTCAAAAAGTGTTTGTGTTTTTAAATCGAAAATTTTAAATTTTGTTCATGTTACCAAAAATAGTTCAGTTTTGGAAAAAAATGTTCTCAAAATTCAAAAAATCCTTATTGTTACACAAAGAGGTTCAAACTTTCAAAATTCAGAAAATGTATCAGATTTCAAATTTTTGTTCACATACTCAAAAATAGTTCGCGCTTCCAAATTTGTTCGGAATTTTTTCAAAATTTGGTCTCAAGATTCAAAACATGTCCGTCATTTAAAAAATTGTTCTCTCTTCCAAATTTGTTTGGGATTTTTCAAAATTGTTCTCTGTTTCAAAATTTGTTCTCAAGATTTTCAAAAAATGTTGTTGCTTTAAAAATTTGTCCGCACTTCCAAATTTGTTCTCAAGATTCAAAAATTGTTTGTGCTTTAAAAAACTGTTCATAAATTCCAAATATGTTCATGTTTTTGAAAATTCTGTGGGAAATTCAAAATTTGTTTGTTTTCATAAAATTTGTTCACATATTCAAAAAGTATTCATGTTTCAATATTTGTTCACAAATTCAAGAAATTGTCCGCGTGTGTAATTTTTGTCAATAATTCAAAAAATTGTTCCTATTTTAGAAAATTGTTCACATATTCCAAAAACTACTGCAGTTTTGAAAATTGTTATTGGCTGAATTGGTTTTATTTTATGGAATTGGCTGAATTGGTTTTTATTTTTCGCCGCGACGATAGTTTATTTAAACTCCCGCTGCTATTCTATCACAACAGCTATCCTAGCGTAGTGGCTAGAGCATCGCGTGCAACTATTGAAGGTTTTGCGTTCGAATCCACGCTACAGCAGGCTTTTTTGGGTGAATTTTTCATTCCTTTACGGAGACAGCGAATGGATCGGCCCGGTTGAAAGACCCCTGTGCGTCGCGGGACCTATTTGCCGCAAAATGCGGCACATAGGAGGTCTCGGGTGCTAGGGTCTCGGGATAGGGGGGGTTAAGGGGAGTGGGGTGAGGCCGGATGGGCCAAAAACTAGTTTGGGGTAATTATCATTTCATATTTATTGTGTATTAATAAAGAAGGTTATTAAATAATGTTTTCAGGCACTGTTTGAGGTTGTTTAAGTCACTTATCAAATTTCAATAAGGTTGTTTACAATTTTATCATAGCCTCTGATTTATCTACTATTTATTGAATATTTTAGTTTTAATATTTGGAAACTTTTATTGTTTGCTTGATTTTGAATAATGAATTATAATCGGTTTCGAACTAACGCGAGATTAACAACAATAATTGAGGCGACGCGGCATCGTTAACGTGGGATTACTATAGCTTAATTATCCGGGCGTCACAGGGCACTTGAAGTATCTTATCGCACGGTGGCCTAGCGGTGCAAAAATCACCAAGCAAGTAAGTTGATCACTAGCCGGACAAGCATTCTTTTGTTGCTCACTAGCCGGACATGCATTGTTTTGTTGATCACTACACGAATATGCTTACTTTTGTTCATAACTAGCTGGACATGCATTTGTTTTGTTGATCACTAGCCGGATATGCTTAGTTTTGTTGCTCACTTGCCGAATATGCATAGTATTGTTGATCACTAGTCAGACATGCATTTGTTTTGTTGCTCGCTAGCAAGATATACATTGTTTTGTAGCCTTCTCGTGCTTTGTATACAAGAAGTTGGAGCAGAAAAACTTCACCGTCATGCTTTGTTGGTTGAATTTGAATGGGCAACCGAAGTGGAACCTTTTCATAGCCAAGGCCGCCGCCCAAGCCAACGAGGAAAAAGCTGGTGACCCTGCCAACCCAACGAAAGAACCGTTGAAGAAGGCTAGAAGAAATTTACGGGGGAAGAAGTGGGAGGAGGAGGGTGAAGCGAGAAGGTGCGGTGGCCAAGATGATGGAGAGGTTTGAGAACATCCCGTAGAAGAAGGAGGAGGCATGCGTGAAGCGCTCACACCTCAAGGAGAAATAGACAAAGAGGTTCAAATTGTTGATGGGGGATGACGGACAAGAAGCTCAAGCACAAAGAGGGGCAAACCATGATGGAAGAGAGGTAAGCTGCGCTCGAGGAAAAGAACTTAAAGACCACCGTCAATGCAGAGGACGCCAGGATGTTGACCTTGAATGTAGACTCTTTGGATGCCAGCGCAAGAATGATTGTGCAATCCGTCCGCTACTAGATGTTGCAGCGGCAGAAACATCAGTTGGTGGTAGCGGAGAATGAGGACATGCGGAGGCTGATGTCGAGGCAGATGAGGAGGTTGTCTATGCAACGACGATGACGCCTTGATCGGGAGCAGACGGTTGGGATTGCCGGTCTGGCAATACAGAAAATTGCACGGACCGCTGGACTGATGTTCTTTTGGATTCGGGCATGTAAATACTAAGCATACCTGGCTCTTTTTGTTGTTGTGATAGGGCATACGGTCCGGCGCTAGTGTGATCCGGCGCGCTGTGTGTGTCGGACTAAATTTGAATTTGTAACCGTCCTTTAGTGACAAACATATACAAGATAGCGTTGGATGGTGGTCTCATGCATCCGTATTCGCTGGTTGATCCCCCACTGTCCGAAGACGAACGCGGGAGGAAATTTGTAGGTCGTTGTAGGAGACGCCCTTACCCTTCAACTAGATAATTGTTCATGCGTTACAATAGAATAACAACATTTTCTAGGCAATTACCAGCATTTGCCAATCATTTTATTGTTTATGTTCTTATTCTATATGCATAAGAGAGTCATCTCCACTAACCTATTGAGATAATATCACTGGAGGTCATAAAACTTGCAATACGGAATTATAGTCACAACTTAAGTGTGCAGATATGGTCACAAACACGTATGCGGGCATGTCCGTGTGTATGACCCGTCTTTCGGTGAATGATGGGCGCAACATGACACATTTTGCACAGAAGACCCTCATGTTTTTTTATTTGCGGAAAGAGCTGACAACCGTGATGCATATTTGCACAAAACCCCCTTGGAATTTTTATTTTCGAAAAAATATGACCACTATACTGCACCGAGACGAGAAAATTAACAATACAAAGTGCGTCATCTGGTCTCCAACCAGCTACCAATTGTTGGAACAAGAGCCCGTCTAGCCAATCCACCATTTATGTTAGAATGACTAGAATGGATAGAAACCTTAGAAATATTGAGTGAGGACCCATGTGACCAAATGGGCTGTAGGTACTGGGGCCCATTTTCCACGCGTTAATTTTTAAGATATTTGTAAAGCATATGTAAATATGTACAAATGTCTGTGCGTTAAAAATATTAAACATAGAGACGATGATTAGTAAATAAAAATATTTAGATATAAGCATGTGTATTATATATAAAAAATATTCATACATATATAAGATTGCTATCCTTTGTAGACATTCAAACGTTAGTGGTGTAGTGGCTAGACTAGCCCGTGATCTAAGTTAGACGTCGCCCTTTTCATAGTGTTAATTTTTTCAAGGAGTACAGTGGTCGTTCTTTACGCAAATAATAAAACCCAAGGGAATTTTATGCAAAAATACATCGCTGTTGTCAGATTTTTATGCAAATAAAAAAATGAGGGTGTTTTGTGAAAAATTGTGTCACACTAGCCATACACACGGATGCCCCGCATACGTATTTGTGATGGTATCTGCATGCTTGAGTCAAGTTAAGTGATTGTAAATTCCGTATCTACCATTCTTAAGAAGTTGCTCCCCACTACTTCCTATTCTCTCACCATGCACACTATCCATATCAGCGATGTGCCACATCGTTGCAAGTTGTCCACATCATTAAATAGATCCTCATATATAAAAACAATTTCTCTCTATCTCTCGGTCAGGCACGGGCCACACAGCCGCAATTAGTGCCAAGAGAGCACGCAATACATCCAAGCGCATGAATTATGGCTGTGAATTACTATTGCCTAAGACTATCCACAGTGGGAGTAACATAGGTAGTAACATCACACATATCTAAATTAAATAGATGATGTGACATACAATAAATGAAGAAAGATGTGAAAGTGGTAACATAGCTAGTTACTACTAGTATGAGTAACATCACACATATCAAGGCAAGATGTGTCCGTAGCCTAATAAATGAAGTGCTCCATGTTACCACACATATGTTACTCCCCACTATAGAGGTAGTAACATAGACTAGTAACATGGGTATGTTACTACTCTATGTTACTATCTATTGTAGCTAGTCTAAACCCATGCATGCAGTTAATTATGGCTGAATTGGATCAAGCATTCCCAATCCCACCCGTAACATTTATTTCTGATTGCATTATCATCTCCATCCCACTCTCCTTGCATTTCGTCTCCTCTCCTCCCTATTTTCTCTTTCTCTTCATCTTCCACGTCCTGCTCCACTCCGAAAAATAAATCAACCACTTGGTCCGGATTCACTTCAAAAATATATAGCCATCCATTGTAGATCAACCAAATTGAAACACCTCACCTTTAGGAGAGATGGTGGTGTTGCTGGGGAGGTGTCGCTGCCGGCCAATTCTTTGTGAGTCGTCGCCGCCGGAGACCCGCGCGTTGTTGCCGACCCAAGCCCCTGTAATCTTCGTAGTTGAACCGAGCCCTGCACCGTGTTGCCAATGAATCAAGCCCCGTTGGCTCCGTTCCCCAAGCCACGCACCCCGGCGTCGACCAGAGATCCAGGTAGGCCAGATGTACCATTGTCGGCATCCTCCTCCATCATCTGCTGCACCAAAGGTGGGTCTCTCCTTCCTATCTACTCCGTATCTCCTTAGATGAGAAAAAAATTTGAGTTTGCTTCAGTTTGAAGATCCGTATGTGTATCGGACGAACTACTGCGAAACCTTATTTCTAGAAGAAAGTTGTGTCCCATCTTCGGCCACATCCTCCATGTCAGCAATTCCAGTATTTCTCTCTCACCTATAATCCTCTCTAACTCAAGCACTGCTGGCAAGCATGTGTCAAAATACGATGGATCGTGTTCATCTCCCTGATCTGGTTGGTTTTGCTTAGAAGCAGTAGATGGTGAAAAAATCATTTATGTTTTTACCGTTCTTGAAGGAATAAACAGATGAAACTTACCAGTACTACCTGCAACTATAGTCTGCATCTCTCTCACACGCATATTAGTATAAATTTTATTGATATTTTTATTGCATCCTTTGATTGATTTGTAGAATCAGAGCATATGACATAGTGTAGTTCATCGTCAGTATGTTCTTTCGTGGCACTATTATTTCAGTGACATGAAATCAATCTAATACTTGAGTGGCACCATTATGCATGTGACTGACATTGTCCTTCTATTGCAGGTGTTCAAAACGGAATGTTCTGTTTGATCGTTGATAGGCTTCGGAGGCACATGCATTGCATCCAAAGAATGAGGCAAGGAGCTCTAATCATCTGATATGTTTTTTGTTTGGAGATAGATGCTGGAATTGTAACTGATGTCCAGTTTCAAGCATGTGCATGTATAACTACAATCAAATAATCTTCTGTAAGGCTAAACACTTAGGATATCATGTCTCCAAACCTGTAGCATCTCTTGATATGTGGTTACCTATCACTACATGATTGTTCTAGTTTAATGACACTCATAGCCTAAAAGGTTTGTCCTTGCTGAGAGTATCAAATGTGACCCATTCTGATCATCATTTGGTTTAATTGTTCTATGATGGCTAGCAGCCTATTGAAAAAGGTGTGACAAAATGGAGTGTATATGCTGTCCTACTCCGTTTCAAAAAATATTGTTGTCCTACTCAGGACCTATGCCATTTTGTACACCTTTGGTTATTCTCTCTAAAAAGGATCATGGTGGACATGTTGCAACCTAATACCCATTTGGGTGCATTACATCTGAAGACTCGCTAATTAGGATGAAATTTCTTATTTTTTACTCTGATGCACTTCTAATAGACTATCAAATTATTCTATTCCGTGTTAGCGATGCATTCCATATAAGGAAATGTGGAGATATACTATGGTAGTACACAAGTTGTCTTGAATTTTTCTTCGGAATCTGGCTAATCATATCATTCCATAAAGGTTAAAAAATTCAATTTAGTAATGCAAATTCAATTAAAGGTTCTCATACACTAATTTTAATTATAAATTTTATCCATATGCAGTGCTATAAATTCCCGCAGCAACGCGCGGGGTATCATCTAGTTTTTAAAGTTCTAGCACCAAACTGAACATGCAACACAAGTTCTATGACTCCTAGTGATATTACCTTAACTTATTTATCTCAACATACAAGCATGTCACATCACCATATCACATCACCATAAAATTATGGATGGGATAAGGCCCACCTTAACGTGCAACCATCCATAGAAAAGACCCACCACATGAAAGCATGCTTGGGAAAATATTTTTCATTCTATTATTTTACTTACATTCAATAAATATTTTTCAACTATAAATAATCAAATAGAATAAGTCATGTGTATTTTTTAATTTGGTTCACTTGTTAATAATCTAAATATTTTATATTTCATACATAAAATCTCATTGAAATATATTGCAACTGATTCCCGCAGCAACGCGTGAGGTATCATCTAGCATTAAAAATGGCAATTGACTCAATATTTATTGACTTACTAAAGAAAAACATGATTTTAGTTGATACACCCGTAAGACGGGCCAGTTAAGACGATTCTCAAGGAAAACCGATGAAAAAAAAGACTAAAAACAATAGAAATGAAGAAGATG
>NC_041387.1:392469994-392493868 GCF_002162155.2 Triticum dicoccoides | reverse complement strand
TCCTGTAGGTTAGCATGTGAATTACTTCCTCATATTAGTGTGATTGTGTAAAAAGGATTTTACTTAATAAGCTTTTAGGTAATGCAGTTGATGCGATTTTAGAGAAAAACCAATTAAAAACCCAAAGATGATAAGAAAAAAACAAAATGAAGAAAAGGTGGAGGGACATACATAAGGTTAGATATTTTTTATACATAAGGTTAGATCAAGGATCGACGAACATCAAAACCTTACATTCTTTTTAAATATGAAAGATTTTATTTTCAAGATCAGAAGTTCATATTGTTTTCCATATATACACGAAGTAAACAGGCCCAAATCATTGTTCCAGCAAACTCCTTACAATTTGTGTACATAATTTACCTGACATTTTGTTGCAGGTGAATTCACGTCACATTGCACGTTTGTTTAAGTATCATATCACTGACGCGTGACAAAAGTAATATATTTCTCATAAAAAAAGAAGTAATATGTCGTCGTCACACTAACTTGCTATTCGTTGCAATAGTTATTTATTCCGAACAAGGCAAATGGGCTTTTTGTTGCGATAGTTATTTGTTTGGGTCCCACATCAACGGGAATGGCTAAACGAGTCTCTTCATTGCTGTTATTGACGTTGTGAAGTAGTGGTCTCACAGTAAAGGAAACAGGTGAAAAGAGATGGCAACCAGATGATAACCTACAGACACAGCGTGCAATGACACATACTAATTTCTATGCAAACATTTGTGACATGGATCATTTTCATCAAGTTTTTGTGGGAGCAATCGAATATGAAATTAGTCGGTCACATAGATGGTCTGGGAAGAGGAGGAGGTGAGTCGGCAGGCGACCACTACCTCTCGTGCTCAGCACGCTGTACCCCCTCAGGACGTGGCGCCAGTGTTCGTGGCTGGTTTGTCGGGAGGAGTCCCGGGGCAGGCGGCCTCGGATTACTCTTCTCCTGCTGAGGTAGAGGATTCGGGGCAGGTGGCACCCGTTTCCTTCTCTACGTTGGGAGGGGGTCTGGGGCAGGTGGCCTCGGATACCTCCTCTCCCGTCGCGTCTACCTCTCTGATGGTGGCGGCTGTGCCATCGGGTGAGGGCTCGGGGCAGGTGGCCTTGGAGCCCTCGTCTCCTGCGGCGCCTCTAGTGATGGCCTCTCCGGTGCTGGGTGGGGAGATAGGGCAGGCGGCCCATGCACTCCCTTCACCCTACTCGCTGCCGGCTCTGTCTTGCGGGGCGCGCCAGACGTCTGAGGCCACGGTGAGTGCCTTGCCACTTCCTGGCGAGGCTGATGGGAAGTCCGTCTAGGTGGTTCGTCCTAGTGGTTGGGGTGAGGCAGGAGGCCCTACCCCGACCAGGATCTCTCGGGAGGAGGTCATTGTGTTTGGAGGGATTCAGGATCTGATGTCTGAGGGGCGACGGGTGAGTGGCCGTCTCCAGACTCAGCCGGATGTGGACGAAATTCAGCAGCGGTGCGCCATGAGGGCGGCCAAGCTCCGTGACGTTGAGGCCACTACTCGTATGTCGGTCAATACTTAAATTCCATTCTGCATTTTTCCAATGATGAGATTGTTGAAAATGCAAATCAATTAGGAGTTTCACTAGATAGTAATGTCACTGAAATCTCTAATTCTGTTAATGATCTTCTGGATCTAGAGGCTGAGCGGGCCTTAGAGATGATTCGTAATATTGCGGCGGTTAAACCCATGAGTGATTCCGAGGTTGATGCGTTGGGAGTCAGGGTACTCAACAATTTTTGTGCGGATCTTATGCCGCCCATTCCTGAGGCAGATGTAGAGGATGATTCTACTGAGATGGTTATGGCTAGACCTTCTGAGACTGGTTGTGAGGACCGGTTGCAGAGTAAAACTGTCTCTAAACGCAAGTGGAAACGGAAGGTGTACCCGGTGTCCGCAGTGCGTAGGAGTGCTAGGATTTGTACGGCTAAAAAATTCCATGATGAACTATGAAAGGAATCTTTTGGAATAGCAGAGGTCTAAAGGACTTGGCTAAAAGAAGGTTTCTTGCTGAGGCGTCTGTCGAGCATCGTTTGGATTTTATCGCTCTATCGGAGACTGGTAGAGATAATTTTGCGCCACAATTTCTCAATACTTTGTTGGGAGGTATTGATTTTGATTGGCATTGCCTGCCACCGAGAGGGAGATCGAGTGGAATCTTACTCGGTGTTAGATGCGAAGCGCTAGAGGTTCGCAGTGTTGTTATGTGTGACTTTGCAGTCAAGTTTCAGGTGCGTTCGAAGGAAGATGGGTTTAATTGGGCTTTGGTTGCGGTATATGGTGCCGCACAGCCCGAACTCAAGCCCGAGTTCTTGGCTGATCTCGTTCGGATTTGCGGTTCCGAGCAGCTTCCTATCCTCGTGGGGGTGATTTCAATATGATTAGAAGGCGTGAGGATAAGAACAATGATAACTTTGATGACAGATGGTCGTTCATGTTCAATACTATCATTGAAAGTCTGGACCTGAGAGAAATTGAGCTCTCGGGTAGGAAATTCACCTGGACTAACGCGCTGCCAAATCCTACGTATGAGAAGTTGGATCGAGTGTTGGCTAGTGTCGATTGGGAACAGAAGTTCCCGCTAGTAACAGTCTAGGCTTTGTCCCGTGGAATTTCTGACCACACGCCGCTATTTGTGGACTCTGGTGAGGCCACCCACCTGGGAAACAAAAACGCGTTTTCCTTTGAGCTGGCTTGGTTTGAACGAGAAGGCTTCCTTGATGTCATGGCCAGAGAGTGGGCTAAGGATTCAGGAGGGAAGACTACGCTTCAGCGCTGGCAGAATAAGATTAGGCATTTGAGGAGTTTCCTGCATGGGTGGGCTAAGCATCTTAGTGGGATTTATAAGGTCGAAAAGGAAAGGCTCCTTTCCCTTATTCAGTCCCTAGATGTAAAAGCAGAAACCACGGTGCTGCCGGCCGTGGAGCTTCATGCCAAGCTTGACGCGAAGATGAGGCTGAAAGAACTTCTTCGAGAAGAGGAATTGAAGTGGGCATTGCGGGCCAAGGTCCGGCGAGTAGTCCAGGGGGATGCAAACACTCAATTCTTTCACATGATCGCTAATGGTAAACATAGAAAGAAGAGGATCTTTCAGCTTGAGCAAGATGAAGGCACAATTTTAGGACAGGAAAACCTAAAACTGTACATTACGGAGTATTACAAGCAGTTGTTTGGCCCTCCAGAAGAGAACTATGTGTCTCTGGATGAGTCCAGGATTGAGGATGTTCCTCAACTTACAGCGGTGGAGAATGATATTCTTGCGGCTCCTTTCTCTGAGAAAGAGGTGTTTGAGGCCATTTCGCAAATGAAAAATAACAAAGCGCTGGGCCCCGATGGATTTCCAGCGGAGTTTTATAAAAAGTGCTGGCATATCATTACAGGGGATCTGTTGCCTTTGTTCAATGATCTCTTCTCTAGACAGCTTCAGTTTTTTCAGCTGAATTTTGGAACGATAACCCTTCTTCCTAAGAAAACAGAGGTTGTGAGAATTGAGCAATTCAGGACCATCTGTCTTCTTAATGTTAGTTTCAAAATTTTCACCAAGGTTGGGACTAATAGGCTCACACAGATCGCGCATGCTGTGGTGCAGCCTACCCAAACTGCTTTCATGCCAGACATGAACATCCTTGAAGGGGTTGTGGTCCTTCATGAAACGCTCCATGAAATCCACACGAAAAAGCTGGATGGGGTTGTTTTCAAAGTGGATTTTGAGAAAGCATACGACAAATTCAAATGGCCCTTCCTTCAACAGGCCTTACGCATGAAGGGTTTTGATGAAGCTTGGCGACGCCAGGTAGAATCCTTTACGCAAAAAGGGAGCGTTGGAATTAAGGTGAATGACGATATAGGTCATTATTTCCAGACACACAAAGGCCTGAGGCAAGGTGATCCAATGTCCCCTATTTTGTTCAACATTGTGGTTGACATGTTGGCAATTCTCATAGGTAGGGCAAAGGAGGCCGGTCAGGTGGGTGGCTTGGTGCCTCACCTAGTTGATGGGGGTGTGTCCATTCTACAGTACGCTGATGATACAATCATCTTTATGGCGCATGACTTGGTAAAAGCGAGAAATATGAAGCTGGTGTTATGCTTATTTGAACAATTGAACGAATTAAAAATTAACTTTCATAAAAGCAAGTTGTTCTACTTTGGTAGAGCCAAGGAGGAACAAGAGGCTTATAGGCAATTGTTTGGATGTGAATTAGGGGCTTTACCTTTTACTTACCTAGGTATACCCATAAACCATCGTAAGCTAACAAACAGAGAGTGGAAATGCATCGAAGATCGGTTCGAGGAGAAACTTAGTTGCTGGAAGGGCAAACTTATGTCTTATGGAGGCCGGTTAATTCTTATTAATTCGGTGCTCACGAGTATGCCGATGTTCCTACTATCTTTCTTTGAAGTTCCAGTTGGGGTTAGGAAAAGGCTGGACTTCTACCGATCAAGATTTTTTTGGCAGAGTGATGAACTAAAGAGAAAGTATCGACTCACCAAGTGGGATATCATTTGTAGACCAAAGGACCAAGGGGGTCTGGGTATTGAGAATCTTGAGGTCAAGAACAGATGCCTGCTCAGTAAGTGGCTATATAAGCTATCACTTGAGACTGACGCAACATGGGCGCAGATTTTGCGTAACAAGTATCTGCAGTTCAAGACTTTGTCACATGTGACAGTGAGACCAACTAATTCGCCGTTCTGGAAGGGGCTTATGAGAGTTAAGGCAGCCTTCTTTAATAGAACAAAGTTTATAGTCGGTGATGGCAACATACCCGTTTCTGGGAGGATACTTGGCTTGGTGATACACCATTGGCGCTCTAGTACCCGTCCCTGTATCGTATTGTTCAGCGATGTGATGCGCTAGTTGCAACAATTATGCAGTCCATTCCCCTTAATATTCAGTTTCGGAGGGTGCTTGTTGGCGATAGATGGGAAGCATGGCTTCATTTGGTGAGTAGACTGATGGAGGTTCAGCTAGCTCATCAGCCTGATCAGTTGTGTTGGAATATTACTAGGTCTGGACAATTCACGGTTAAGTCGATGTACATCGATGTTATCAACTCAAGTGTCATTCCTAGTTCCAAACATGTTTGGAAAGTAAAAGTTCCTTTGAAAATTAAAGTGTTTATGTGGTTTGTACATAAACAAGTCATTTTAACAAAGGACAACTTGGTCAAGCGTAATTGGACAGGATCTACTAGGTGTAGTTTCTGTGATCGGGACGAGACCATTAAGCACCTCTTCTTTGAGTGCCCATTGGCGAGAATTTTGTGGCGCACCGTGCAATTTGCCTTTAACGTTACTCCTCCGAATTTGGTGGGTACGTTATTTGGAACGTGGCTTGATGGGATAGAGTCCGATACAGCTAGACACATTCATGTAGGAGTATGTGCGTTGTTATGGGCAATTTGGAATTGCAGAAATGATTTGGCTTTTAACAGAACAACAACTATTCATTTTTTGCAGGTTTTATTCCGAGCTACGACGCTGATCCGTATGTGGTCCTTACTCACTCAGACGGAGGCCAAGGAGCGTTTGGTTACTGGATCTGTCCGGTGGGAGATGGTAGCGCGGGATATCTTCAACCGGCTTGGATGGCGGTCATGTAATAGGATAGACGATTAGTTTTCCTATCTTTATTATGCCAGCCGGTTGTGGCTCTATGGCCTTCTTATTTTTGGCGTTGAGGCTCTCTGTGAGCTAGCCTTTATTTTGTTTCACGACTTTAAGACCTTGTTGAACCTATTTTATTTAGAAATGTGGTTGTATGCATCGTTCTGATGCAGAGGCCGGGGAGTCCCCCCTTTTCGAAAAAGACCGTATTTTATCCAAGATGAAGTAAGTGAAGTGCAATGTCGTTGCCTTACTCACCGTAGGCGTGTATGCATGTATGCAACTGACGAACTGTAGTAGATAGTAAGCAAATGCAGTTGCTAACATAATTTGTTGAACATTTGCTAATTTGCGCCGATTAGTGTGCCATTGACGCACCAGGTACAAGGTTGCCATTCTATCATGTTTTAGCTAGCTGGCTTGTTTGTGAACAATGCCAAACTATCAGTGGCGGAGCCAGAAAAAAAAGGATCGAGGGGGCCAAGTGTCTTTCGCTAAAACAGATGGGGAGGACCAAACTATAGAGAACTACGCTTTGAAGAAAAAATAATCACTAAATTTACACTATTCAACAACAATTTAGCAACAAATCTGTTATGTCAGGGGCTCAAGGCCCTTCCTGGTCACTATCTCCGCTACTGCGTACCATCAACCTACTGTCATACACCGAGCTCTCAAAATGTACGTATATTTATTCTCAAAACAAACGTATGTATATTTACACTGCTAGCGGTCTAACAGTAGGAGGACCAGAAAGGATAGACAATGGTAATGATTCATTCGCACTATGTCTTGATGGACCCAGAGCAATGGTCATTCCATACAATCTGCAAGGTCCTGGTTGCATGCACAAGCAGGACTCAGGATTCTGGTTATCAATAGGGCGGAATGTTGGATCAGTTGCGTAGGTGGGTGTTGCATTTGACCTACTAGGAGTGGATGGACAGATCACACTGGCACCATTCACAGAAGAAGGACCCCTGGCATCATGGATTCCGTTCTTTACCATGAAAACTCTCGCACTGCACACGCTCGGGTTTGGCTTCTGTCTGTGGGTCAGCAAGGCATCGGATCACCGACGCATCACCGACTGATAATCCCCAAGTGTAGGGAATCATCGTAGCAATTCCCAAAGGTGGAAGTGATAAGTATGGAGTGTCGAACCCACAAGGAGCTAAAGGTAAGATCAATATTCTCTCAAGTCCTATCTGCCACTGATACGACTCTACGTACACCGAACGTTTGCTTCCAACTAGAAACGAGAAATAAAACTACGTTGTGGGTATGAAGAGGATAACTTTGCATGATATCAGAGATCTAAAACATAAAAGTAGGTGCTGTTATCATAAAGTTAGAATATAATACTAAATATTATAAATAGCGAGTGTGGAATAATGATGGGTCGGTGTGTAGAATTATCCTAGGTAATTGTTAACAAGACCGGTAGTCGTCATTGCAATTTCATATGAGGGAGAGGCATAAGCTAACATACTTTCTCTTCTTGGATCATCTGCACTTATAATTGGAACTCTAGCAAGCATCCGCAACTACTAAAGATCATTAAGGTAAAACCCAACCATAACATTAAAGCATCAAGTCCCCTTTATCCCATACACCGTGACCCACTTATCCGTGTTTATGCTTCTGTCACTCAAGAAACGCAGACAATAAATAAACCATGGACATATTTTAACACCCTACAACGGGAATCCCTCACGCTTGTGCGACACGAAGGGCACCATAGGACATCACCAAAGTAAAACATACAACTCATACCAATCTAGATCATCAATCGACCCAAAGACAAAGGATATCTACTCAAAACATCATAGGATGGCAACACATCATTGGATCATAATATGTGGCATAAAGCATCATGTTCAAGTAGGGATTACAACGGGCTGCAGGAGAGTGGACCGCGTAAAATAGATGAGGATGGTGATGATGATGGTGATGTTGATGAAAGATGATCACCATTGTGATTATTCCCCTCCCGATGGCACTCCGGCGCCACTGAGAGAGAGGAGGAGAGGTTCTCCCCCTTGTGCTTCCACCTCCATGGCCTCCTCCCTGGATGGGGAGAGGTTCTCTCTCTGGTCCTTGTCCTTCATGGCTATGATGGCCCCTCCGGGATCCTCCTCCATGGCCTCCGGTGATGATGACCCCCTCCGACAGGGTGCCGGAGAGGGCCTAGATTGATTTCTCGTGGCTACAGAGCTTGCGGCGGCGGAACTTCTGATCTAGGTTACTTCCCGAAGGTTTCTGTATTTATAGAAGAGTTTGGCGTTGATTTCACGTCAGGGGGCCCCTCGGGGAGTCCACGAGGCACAGGGGCGCGCCCAGGGGGGTGGGCGCACCCCCACCCTCGTGGGGCCCCCAGGACTCCCCTCCGGTAAATTTTTGTTCCAGTATTTTTCATATTTTCCAGAAAAAATCTCCATTCATTTTCATCGCATTCCGAAAACTTTTATTTTTGCACAAAAACAACACCACGGTAGTTTTACTGAAAACAGCGTCAGTCCGGGTTTGTTCTAATCAAATCATACCAAAATCATATAAAACTATTGTAAACATGACATGAATACTTCATAAATTATAGATACATTGGAGACGTATCAGCATCCCCAAGCTTAATTCCTACTCGTCCTCGAATAGGTAAATGATAAAAGAAATAATTTATGAAGTGTGAATGGTAGCAAGTGCATAAATTTGATCAATGATGGTTCCAATCACTTTTTCTAGCATCATTATATATCATAACAGTAGCTCAACTCATAAAACTTCTCATGATCAAGTAACAAGCTATTCACATGTTAAAGTATAGATCATAAACTTTCTTGAAAACTTATAAACCGTGCTCTTAATCATCAAACAATTGTAATTCGTATTATTTTCAGGAAGGGTCTATGTCAGAGCTTTGATTCAACAAACTCCACATACTCAACTATCATTTAATCTTTCACAATTGCTAACGCTCACGTGATATTTATGGGTTCAAAATTTTAATCAGACAGAGAGAAAGATAGGGGCTTATAGATTCGCCTCCCAACCTTTTACCTCAAGGGTAAAGTCAACAATAATAGTTCATGATAACTTACATCCAATTGGATATATATATATATATATATATATATATATATATATATATATATATATATATATATATATATATATATATATATATATATATATACAGACGGTCTATTCTGCTAATATTAGCAGAATAACTATTCTGCACACCACTTCCGCACTGCACGCTGAATGCAAGTGAACGTCATTCTTTGAACCAAGTGTGCTGCAGTACTCACACGAGTGAACTTCTCGTCGAAAAAACTGCACGCGTTATTTTTTTGGTACTGTTTTCGCTCTATTTTTTTAACTGTTTATTGGAATGAGGCATATAATATACCGTTGAAAAGTTATGGATTAGGCGCAACTTCGATATGTTGAACACTTTTTGAGATTCCACACAGTTTAAGAGCAGTTTTAAAAATGGTGCGGCCCATGACGAGTGGCAGCGAGTGTTTTTTCGCGATTTCTTGTAAACTGCTCATCGGAATGAAGCAAACGATACACCGTTGGATAGATATCGTGGAGGCGCATCTTTTTCATATATAAAGTTTTCTCTAATTCCTTACGGTTTAAGAGCAGTTTTAAATTTACTAAATCGCGGAATTCTGTTTTCCAATTTTTTTTCAAATTTTTGGTGCTGTTTTCGCTCCAGTTTTTGAACCGTTTGTCAAAACGAGGTGCGTGATATGCCGTTGAAAAGCTATGAACAAGGCGCAACTTTCATATGTTGAAATATTTTTGAAATTCCTTACGGTTTAAGTTAATTTTGAAAATCGTGTGGCGGACGACGAGTGGCAGCGGCCGTTTTTGGCGAAATTTTTGCAAACCTCTGGTCGGAATGATTCAAACGATACGCTGTTGGAAAGATATCGACGATTCACAACTCTTTCATGTAGAAGCTCTCTCTAATTCTTTACGGTTTAAGAGGAATTTCGAATTTACCGAAATGCGGACACTCTGTTTTTCGCGACACCAAATCGACGTGGGTATTTCATCCGACTGAAAACCGCACTGCATCAGATGAAAACCGCACTGTATCAGACGTGTTAGAGAACTGCATGGTTTCTTTTATTCAGACGTAATTTTTTCAAGGACGAGAAAGTAGAGTACACTTCACATCGGGTGTAAATGAACCACAACACTATCAAGAAGTGAACCACATTACTTTTTTTCGCTTCTGTAACAATTGTTTTGCACTTACGGGATGAACAATATCATACGGCCGACCGCATTGATTCAGAATGAAAACCGCACTGCATCGGATGGGCAAGCGAGCTGCATAATTTCTTTTGTCAGACATAATTTTTCTCAGATGAGTTTTTGTTGTCTTTTTTTAACATTTTTTATGAACGAGAATGGACTGCAGAGTCGAGGGCAAGTGAGCCGCAACATATATCAAAGTGAACCGCATTATTATCTTGTTGTTTCCCTAAAATTTTCGCATTTTTCATTTTTCATGTTGTGTGCAAGTGAACAGTATCACTCTCAAAAGTGAACCGCATCCGAGAACCAAGCGCAATGCAAGTGTTGATGTAGTTAACTGAATTTTGAGACACACAAAACAAATTGCACTTCACACAGAGTAGTAATGAGTTACTACACAAACGAAGTGAAGTACATTCTTTTTGTCTCTTCAAACAAATTTATTCAAGACCGCGAGCATCACGCCACCACACTGCAATCACCCTCGTCGGTGGGCTGCACACCCAGCCGCACCTCAATGACAAGCCAGGAGAACTGCACTATTGCGCCCAAACGAAATCTGAAAAGGCACCGCAAATATTCCTGAACCTCAACTACTACATAACCGCACCAGAACTTCTGCTGTTTGGGAAGAAAGGAACCACCACGCCGTCTTCGCTGGTGTCACGCAATACCATGGTTCCCGGTGCGGCAGAGCAGCAAAAAAGGAGCAGCGCAGCTAGCGCCATGTTGTCTCACAATGAACTGCAAACCAATATTTTAGTGAGCTGCAGAAAAATATCAAAGGAGCTGCACACTGAAAACACTACAAAATGCAAGAACATGTCAATGCAATTGATGGAACATGCTCGCCGAAGCGCTCGCCAATGAACTGCACGTCGCACCAAACTGAAAACACTACACAAATGCTTCTAAATGGCAACAACCATGGATGGGATTAGCACGGGGAACTCCACGGCATCGCCATCTGTACTGCATGTCATGGGTGGCTGGGACATGCGCCCGGGAAGGTAAAAGCGAGCTGCATTGGGGGATCACTGGTGGGAGACCATCAACCAGATCGGCGGCAGAAAATAGCGGCACCGCACGGCCGGATCCAGGGTTGTCAGTGGTGCGCGAGCAGGGGCGAACCCAGATCCCATCATCGTCGTCCTCTAAGGAGGCTGCTACGGTGCCTGGTTGGGTAGCGGTCGCCCCCTCTCTGTAGATCGACCGAGGCAGGAGAGGTAGGGCAGATCCGGGGAGCAATGCCCGCCGAGGTAGCTGATTGGCTGCGTAGGAGGCGAGATTCGGGGGCGCCAGGGACAGGAGGCAGGGTGCATCTGGCGTTGGGGGCCAGTGGAGGGGCGATGTCGTGCCGCATATGGATACGGTGCTGGGAGGAGACGCGCTCGCATGAATGGGCAAAGATGGTTGGGTAAGGGGGCTAGTGAAAGGCAATGGAGAGGTGGTGGGCACGAGCGGGGCTTGGGGAAGGGTCGCCGGTGAGGGAGGACGAGGGCTGCATCCCAGATCTGGGGCAGCCTCCGTATTGGGACACCGGGCAGACGCGGCCAAGGCCGTGGATGGGGTCGGGCGGCGTCACGCGGGGGGGTAGGGGCCGTTGACGCCGGCGAGCGCATGGCAGGGCAGCGGCCATGGCTGTAGCGGGGCGGGGCCGGGGCCGTCGCTGGGCGGCGCTGCGGGTCGGTGCCGGATGAGAGGAGTAGGAGGCGGGGCGGCTCTGGACGGGAGGAGGAGGAGGCGTGGCGGAGCCGGGCTAGAGGAGGAGGAGGCTGGGCGGCACCGGCCGGGAGGAGGAGGACGCGGCGCGGCGTGGGGAAGGAGGTCGTGTGATGCTGGGGTGGGAGGTGGAGGTTGTGCGGCGGAGAGGTAGGAGGTGGTGGTCGTGGGGAGTGGATGGAGAGGCACCGGGTGAGAGGGGAGTTGGTGCCCGAACGGATAAGGTGGGTGTACGTGCAGTTCGGTGGTTAGTTTTGTAGCTACAACGGTACGTGGGAGTGTTAGCAGTGGGGGTGTTAGCAGAATAAGACGTTTCAGTGTGCAGAATACGACTCTTAAGGGTGTTATTAGAATAGACCCTTAAGAGTCGTATTCTGCACACCGAAACATCTTATTCTGCTAACACCCCCACGTACCGCTGTAGCTACAAAACTAACCACCAAACTGGACGTACACCCACCTTATCCGTTCGGGCACCAACTCCCCTCTCACCCCGTGCCTCTCCATCCACTCCCCACGACCACAACCTCCTACCTCTCCGCCGCACAAACTCCACCTCCCATCCCAGCATCGCACGACCTCCTTCCCCACGCCGCCCCGCCTCCTCCTCCTCCAGGCCGGCGCCGCCCAGCCTCCTCCTCCTCCAGCCCGGCTCTGCCACGCCTCCTCCTCCTCCCGTCCAGAGCCGCCCCGCCTCCTACTCCTCTTGTCCGGCACCGACCCGCAGCGCCGCCCAGCGATGGCCCCGGCCCCGCCCCGCTACAGCGATGGCCGCTGCCCCGCCATGCGCTCGCCGGCGTCAACGGCCCCTACCCCGCGGCGCGACGCTGCCCGACCCCATCCACGGCCTCGGCCGCGTCTGCCCGGTGTCCCGATACGGCGGCTGCCCCAGATCTGGGATGCAGCCCTCGTCCTTCCTCACCGGCGACCCTTCCCCAAGCCCCGCTCGTGCCCACCACCTCTCCATCGCCTTTCACTAGCCCCCTTACCCAACCATCTTTCCACATTCATGCGAGCGCGTCTCTTCCCAGCACCGTATCCATATGCGGCATAGCATCGCCCCTCCACTGGCCCCCAACGCTAGATGCACCCTGCCTCCTGTCCTTGGCGCCCCCCCGGATCTCGCCTCCTACACAGCCAATCACCTACCTCGGCGGGCGTTGCTCCCCAGATCTGCCCTACCTCTCCTGCATCAGTCGATCTACAAAGAGGGGGCGACCGCGACCCAACCAGGCGCCGTAGCAGCCTCCTTAGAGGACGACGATGATGGGATCTGGGTTCGCCCCCTGCTCGCGCACCACTGACAACCATGGATCTGGCCGCGCGGTGCCGCTGTTTTCTGCCGCCGATCTGGTTGATGGTCTCCCACCAGTGATCCCCCAATGCAGCTCGCTTTTACCTTCCCGGGCGCATGTCCCAGCCACCCATGACATGCAGTACAGATGGCGATGCCGTGGAGTTCGCCGTGCTAATCCCATCCATGGTTGTTGCCATTCAGAAGCATTTGTGTAGTGTTTTCAGTTTGGCGCGACGTGCAGTTCACTGGCGAGCGCTTCGGCGGGCATGTTCCATCAATTGCATTGACATGTTCTTGCATTTTGTAGTGTTTTCAGTGTGCAGCTCCTTTGATATTTTTCTGCAGCTCACTAAAATATTGGTTTGCAGTTCATTGTGAGACAACATGGCGCTGGCTGCGCTGCTCCTTTTTTGCTGCTCTGCCGCACCGGGAACCATGGTATTGCGTGACATTAGCGAAGTCGGCGTGGTGGTTCCTTTCTTCCCAAACAGCAGAAGTTGTGGTGCGGTTATGTAGTAGTATAGGTTCAGGAATATTTGCGGTGCCTTTTCAGATTTCGTTTGGGCGCAATAGTGCAGTTCTCCTGGCTCGTCATTGAGGTGCGGCTAGGTGTGCAGCCCACCGACGAGGGTGCTTGCAGTGTGGTGGCGTGATGCTCACGGTCTTGAATAAATTTGTTTGAAGAGACAAAAAGAATGTACTTCACTTCGTTTGTGTAGCGACTCATTACTACTCTGTATGAAGTGCAATTTGTTTTGTGTGTCTCAAAATTCAGTTAACTACATCAACACTTGCATTGCGCTTGGTTCTCGGATGCGGTTCCCTTTTGAGAGTGATACTGTTCACTTGCACACAACATGAAAAATGAAAAATGCGAAAATTTTAGGGAAACAACAAGATAATAATGCGGTTCACTTCGATATATGTTGTGGCTCACTTGCCCTCGACTCTGCAGTCCATTCTCGTTCATAAAAAATGTTAAAAAAGGACAACAAAAACTCGTCTGAGAAAAATTATGTCTGACAAAAGAAATTATGCAGCTCGCTTGCCCATCTGATGCAGTGCGGTTTTCATTCTGAATCAGTGCGGTCGGCCGTATGATGTTGTTCATCCCGTAAGTGCAAAACAATTGTTACGGAAGCAAAAAAAAGTAATGCGGTTCACTTCTTGATAGTGTTGTGGTTCATTTACACCCGATGTGAAGTGTACTCTACTTTCTCGTCCTTGAAAAAATTACGTCTGAATAAAAGAAACCATGCAGTTCTCTAACACGTCTGATGCGGTGCGGTTTTTCGTCCGATGCAGTGCAGTTTTCAGTCGGATGAAATAGCCACGTCGATTTGGGTGTCGCGAAAAACAGTGTCCGCATTTCGGTAAATTCGAAATTCCTCTTAAACCGTAAAGAATTAGAGAGAGCATTCTACATGAAAGAGTTGTGTATCATCGATATCTTTCCAACGGCGTATCATTTGAATCATTCCGACCAGAGGTTTGGAAAATTTTTGCCAAAAACGGCCGCTGCCACTCGTCGTCCGCCACACGATTTTCAAAATTAACTTAAACCGTAAGGAATTTCAAAAATATTTCAACATATGAAAGTTGCGCCTCGTTCATAGCTTTCCAACGGCATATCACACACCTCGTTTCGACAAATGGTTCAAAACCTGGAGCAAAAACAACACCGAAAATTTAAAAAAAATTGAAAAACAGAATTCCGCGATTTAGTAAATTTAAAACTGCTCTTAAACCGTAAGGTATTAGAGAAAACTTTATATATGAAAAAGATGCGCCTCAATGATATCTATCCAACGGCGTATCGTTTTCTTCATTCTGATGAGCGGTTTACAAGAAATCGCGAAAAAACACTCGCTGCCACTCGTCATGGGCCGCACCATTTTTAAAACTGCTCTTAAACTGTGTGGAATCTCAAAAAGTGTTCAACATGTCAAAGTTGCGCCTAATCCATAACTTTTCAACGGTATATTACATGCCTCATTCCGATAAATAGTTAAAAAATTAGAGCGAAAACAGTACCGAAAAAATAACGCGTGCAGTTTTTTCGACGAGAAGTTCACTCGTGTGAGTACTGCAGCACACTTGGTTCAAAGAATGACATTCACTTGCGTTCAGCGTGCAGTGCGGAAGTGGTGTGCAGAATAGTTATTCTGCTAATATTAGCAGAATAGACCGTCTATATATATATATCCAATTGGATGTAAGTTATCATGAACTATTATTGTTGACTTTACCCTTGAGGTAGAAGGTTGGGAGGCGAATCTATAAGCCCTTTCTTTCTCTGTGTCTGATTAAAACTTTGAAACCATAAATATCACGTGAGCGTTAGCAATTGTGAAAGATTAAATGATAGTTGAGTATGTGGAGTTTGTTGAATCAAAGCTCTGACATAGACCCTTCCTGAAAATAATACGAATTACAATTGTTTGATGATTAAGAGCACGGTTTATAAGTTTTTAAGAAAGTTTATGATCTATATTTTAACATGTGAATAGCTTGTTACTTGATCATGAGAAGTTTTATGAGTTGAGCTACTGTTATGATATATAATGATGCTAGAAAAAGTGATTGGAACCATCATTGATCAAATTTATGCACTTGCTACCATTCACACTTCATAAATTATTTCTTTTATCATTTACCTATTCGAGGACGAGTAGGAATTAAGCTTGGGGATGTTGAACAAAAGATGTCCAAGATAGTATATTTATATGTGAAATCTCTCTTCCTTCAATATTTTTTCATGAATTGTTCAAGTGACCAATTCTGTGTTTGCTAACTTTCAATAAGTTTACTATCTACACTTATTATGTGTGAAGTCATTACTCCCCATGTTATAAGCATATGAAACATATATAAGTTCGGATTTATATTATTCAATTCATTCAACCATTTGCTCATAGGATATACGTGAAGCACGTGAGTAAATGACAAACTACTCCAAAAGATATAAGTGAAGGACACTGAGTAGTCAAATAATTAATTAGCCATGGGAGGATTCTTTTTCATTCAAGATTTCAGATCCAATGATTTTATTCAAACAGCAAGTAAAATTGAAAATACGCTCCAAGCAAAACACATATCATGTGACGAATAAAAATATAGCTCCGAGTAAGGTATACCGATAGTTTTGAAGACGAAAGAGGGGATGCCTTTCGGGGCATCCCCAAGATTAGGAGCTTGAGTCTTCCTTGAATATTATCTTGGGTTGCCTTGGGCATCCCCAAGCTTAGGGTCTTTCCACTCCTTATTCTCCTCATATCGATATCTCACCCAAAGCTTGAAAACTTCGATCACACAAAACTTAACGGAACTTCGTGAGATAGGTTAGTATGAAAAAGAGTAAATCATTAACTTTGGTACTGTCAAATACAAGGTTCATAATTTTTCTCACACAATGCCTAATTTACCATATCATTTCTACAATTTATATTGAGAAATATAAGCCATAGAAACTAGAAAACAAGCAAATTATGCAATGAAAACAGAATCTGTCAGAAACAGAATAGTCTGTAATGATCTGAACAGAAACCATACTTCTGCTACTCCAAAAATTATGAAATAAATTTGTGGACGTAGGAATTTGTCTGTTAATCATCTTAAAAAATAATCAACCAAAAAGCACTCTCCAGTAAAAAATGGCAGCTAATCTCGTGAGCGCAAAGTTTCTGTTTTTTACAGCAAGATCACATTAACTTTCATCCAAGTCTTTCCAAAGGTCTTACTTGGCACTTTATTGAAAAAAAGCTATAAAACATGATTACTACAGTAGCTTAATCATGTAAACACACAAAAATAGTAAGGGTAAATATTGGGTTGTCTCCCAACAAGCGCTTTTCTTTAGTGCCTTTTAGCTAGGCATGATGATTTCAATGATGCTCACATAAAAGAAAAGAATTGAAACATAAAGAGAGCATCATGAATAATATGACTAGCACTTTTAAATCTAACCCACTTTCTATGCCTAGGGATTTTATGAGCATATAATTTATAGGAACAAGAATCAACTATCATAGGAAGGCAAAACAAGTATAACTTCAAAACTTTAAGCACATAGAGAGGAAACTTGGTATTATTGCTACTCCTACAAGCATATATTCCTTCCTCATAATAATTTTCAGTAGCATCATGAATGAATTCAACAATATAACCATCACATAAAGCATTCTTTTCATGATCTACAAGCATAGAGAATTTTCTACTCTTCACACAAGCAAAATTCTTCTCATTCGAAATAGTGGGGACACTAATTCCTAAAGTTGACACTCTTCCAAACCCACTTTAGATGATAGTATTATTCATACTCCAATATATATAAGTGAATTTCATGGAGCATTCTACAATTAATATAGACTAACCAATATTCAAGCTCAAAATATGTAAGTGAAGCACACGAAGCATTCTATAAAACCATACTCAAAAGATTTAAGTGAAGCACAAAGAGAAATTCTATAAGAACATACTTAAAAGATGTAAATGAAGCACATGAATTATTCTATAAATCAATGAAGGTCTATCTCATGCTAGCATGGTTCTTAAAGTAAAAACAAAAACACAAAAGGCACAAATCATGTGAACAAAACAAAAACTAATGTATACCGATATTTGTTGAAGAAGAAAGATGGGATGCCAACCGGGGCATCCCCAAGCTTAGATGCTTGAGTATCATTTTAAATATTTACTTGGGGTGCCTTGGTCATCCCCAATCTTGAACTCTTGCCTCTCTTTATTCTTCTCATATTGATAGCTCCTTGATCTTCGAACACTTCATCCACACAAAACTTTAACAGAAGCTTTATGAGATCCGTTAGTGTAATAAAGCAAACTATCACTTTAAGGTACTGTAATGAACTCATTATTTTATTTATATTGGTGTTAAACCTACTGTATTCCAACTTCTCTATGGTTCATACCCCTGATACTAGCCATAGATTCATCAAAATAAGCAAACAACACGCGAAAACAGAATCTGTCAAAAACAGGACAGTCTGTAGTAATCTGGAAGTTTAATAAACTTCTGTAACTACAAAAATTATTAAATAAATTTGAAAATTTGAACAATTTGTGCATAAGTAATGTGCAAAGAGTTTCAGATCCATTTGATCTTCCAGTAAAAAATGTAAAATTAGGCGCTACAGCCAAAGTTTCTGTTTTTGTTCTGCACATAGTAAACAAGCAATCTAATCATCTAAAAACCAAAGCTTGGCACATTATTTTTATAATACAATGGATATACACAAGGGGATAATTATTTACATAGAAACTTCCACGAAAAATTCTACATTATTTCCGTGAGAATTAACACAAGTGCTCAAGGTCGACCCTCACTTCTTCAATGCATAACTTTCCAATCACTTCTCTTTTTGAAAAACTTTTTAGGCATGAAAGGCAAGTATTTTTTTGTATTTTCATTCTTTAATTTTTTTATATGTTTCACCCACAACTAAACAGAAGCAAAAAGTAAAAACAAAATCTACTTAGTGGAGAAAGCAAACAAGCACACACGAGAATATCAACCCCACGCTATTGCTCCACGACAACGGCGCTAGAAAAGAGCTTAATAATCCCCAAGTGCAGGGAATCATCGTAGCAATTCCCAAAGGTGGAAGTGATAAGTATGGAGTCTCGAACCCACAAGGAGTTAAAGGTAAGATCAATATTCTCTCAAGTCTTATCTGCCCTGAGACGACTCTACGTACACCGAACGTTTGCTTCCAACTAGAAACGAGAAATAAAACTACATTGTGGGTATGAAGAGGATAACTTTGCATGATATCGGAGAGCTGAAATATAAAAGTAGGTGTTGTTATCATAAAGTTAAAATATAATACTAAATATTATAAATAGAGAGTGTGGAATAACGATGGGTCGATGTGTTGAATTATCCTAGGCAATTGTTAACAAAACCGGTAATCGTCATTGCAATTTCATATGAGGAAGAGGCATAAGCTAACATAATTTCTCTTCTTGGATCATATGCACTTATGATTGGAACTCTAGCAAGCATCCGCAACTACTAAAGATCATTAAGGTAAAACCCAACCATAGCATTAAAGCATCAAGTCCCCTTTATCCCATACACCGTGACCCACTTATCTGTGTTTATGCTTCTGTCACTCAAGCAACGCAGACAATAAGTAAACCATGGCCATATTGCAACACCCTACATCAGGAATCCCTCACGCTTGCGCGACACGGAGGGCACCATAGGATAACACCAAAGTAAAACATACAACTCATACCAATCTAGATCATCAATCAACCCAAAGACAAAGGATATCTACTCAAAAGATCATAGGATGGCAACACATCATTGGATCATAATATGCGGCATAAAGCACCATATTCAAGTAGGGATTACATCGGGGTGCGGGAGAGTGGACCGCGTAAAATAGATGAGGATGGCGATGTTGATGAAGACGATCATCGCGGCGATCATTCCCCTCCCGATGGCACTCTGGCGCCACCGAGAAAGAGGAGGAGAGGTTCTCCCTCTTGTGCTTCCTTCTCCATGGCCTCCCCCCTTGACGGGGAGAGGTTCTCCCTCTGGTCCTTGGCCTTCATGGCTTTGATGGCCCCTCCAGGATCCTCCTCCATGGCCTCCAGTGATGACAGCCCCCTCCGGCAGGGTGCCAAAGAGGGCCTAGATTGATTTCTCGTGGCTACAGAGGCTTGCGGCGGCGGAACTTCCGATCTAGGTTATTTCCCAAAGGTTTCTGTATTTATAGAAGAGTCTGGCAATGATTTCACGCTAGGGGGGACCTCAGGTAGTCCACGAGGCACAGGGGCGCGCCCCGGGGGGGGGGGGGTGGGCGCGCCCCCCACCCTCGTGGGGCCCCCGGGACTCCCCTCCGGTAGATTTTTGTTCCAGTATTTTTCATATTTTCCAGAAAAAATTCTCCGTTGATTTTTCATCGCATTCCGAGAACTTTTATTTCTGCACAAAAACAACACCATGGTAGTTCTGCTGAAAACAGCGTCAGTACGGATTAGTTCTAATCAAATCATACAAAATCTTATAAAACTATTGTAAACATGGCATGAATACTTCATAAATTATAGATACGTTGGAGACGTATCACCGACAATATGTTCAATTGATGGACAGCATTTCGTCCCTCCTCGACAATCTCCACGCCGTTTCCAACTACAACGTCCACACGCATGTACTCCTGCCCAACTCACTGGCGGCCTCCCCATCGTGACCCCCTTTTAGGAAAATGCCATCATGGCGGTTTATATTTCATGTGGTAACAACGATACATCGTTTAGGAGTACATCCACTAGAAAATCAGGTGGTTCGTCTTGCCAATTCAAGGTTTGCGAAACCTCCGATCTATTAGTTAACAAGTTTGCCGCCATACTGGCCTCCCTAGGGCAATGATAACAACTAACGGAATTAAAATTACGACATAACAAAGTGTAGTCCTAGAATATTGTTGCTGCTGGTCCTAACTAGTTGCCACCATCTTGCATCACCTGAATTACCTCCATGCAATCATCTTGGACCACTATGTTATTGCATCTAATATCACTTGCCAAGATAAGGCCATCTCGGAGACCTCGGGCTTCTCCAATGCAGCGTCCTCAACAAAGGGAATATGGCTGCAAGACACCGCCAAAAAGTATCCATTATAGTCGCGAAGAATAGCACCTGAAGCTCCAGTACCTTGGTCATCGTTGAATGTAGCCACCACGTGTGTCTGATGCTCTCGCAGTCCGCCATACAGAGGGGGCATTGAGAATTGTGGCCATGTGCCTATTGGCCAGAACACTGTAGCAAGGTATTGCGCCCAATAAACTTATCCATACATGGATCTTGATCTTAGCCAGAATATGCAATTTCCAAACAACACCCCAAATTGGGCTAGTACTTGAGGCTTCAATAGAGTTTGTCCTTCTCAATTTTCGTCCATGTTGGTGTTCCCATTCCGCATGGTAGGACGATCTTACTGTGAAATCCCCTCCTATTTGACACTGTGCATTAGAATGTTGGGGAAAAACACAACGGAACACTGGTTTCTAACGTTTTACAAAGAAAAACTTTCCTTTCTGGGATTGCTCCTGATTCCTTCAATTTTTAGTTTTCCTTTTTCCATACTTTTTAAGTTCATGATTATTTTCTAAAATTGGAATTTTCAAAATTTGTAGCTAATCTTAGGAAATGAACATTTGTTCCAATTTTGTGAATTTTCAGAACATGAACAATTTCACATATATAGATTATATGTACAAAATGAGAAGGAGAAAGAAAAAATATTAAAATTATATAAATAAAAGCAAAAAATTGGAACCCGACAAAGGAAAAATGATGGTAGATAAATGAACAAACTGACAGAAGAAAAGCAAAAGAATACACTCAGAAATATCAAAAACAAAACAAAAGGCTATTGAAAAAAGATACGATAAACATTGCTTGCCCAACCACCATATTGGATTTGGCCCATGACTCCAGGCCCTGTGTGAAACCCTGATACTTTGAACCAATGAGCGTCAAATAGGAGGGATTCACCTCGCCACACGCCTACAAGGATCACGAGGTTAGAGAACATGCTCAGCTCCATAAATGTCGTTGGCCTTAACGTGTCTTCTATCTGACTCACAACATCAAGCTACAAGTGTTATGTAGCACTCACCAACGGGTGATCCACCTGTGTCGGCCTAGTCATGGATTTCGAGCGATTTTTCTAGTTGGTTTCTACATGCAGTTTTCTACCAGTTTTACATGATTTTTTTGTCCGGTCTTCTCTGCTTTTCTCATTTTATTTGTATTTCCTAACAAATTAAAATTAGAAAAATGTCACATTTGTCACTGAAATTTAAATAAAGTGCTTACTCATTTTAAATGAAGTATTTAAAATTATTCAGCCTTCATTTCAGAATGTTCAACATTATTTGAGAAATATTTATAGTTTGTTTAAAAATATTCAATATTTATCAAGAAAGTCAAACATGCATTCAAAAAATGTTTGCATGTATTTCGTAATGCTTAATGTGTATTTAGAAAATTTTCGACATGTATCAAAAAGTAAAAACAGATGAAAACAAAAAGGAAAACAACAAAAATAGAAAGAAGGGGAAGAAAAAGGAACAAAAATCATGAAAATGCAAAGAAAAATGTAGAAAGCCGGATACCTATGCTATTGTGGAAAACCAATTCCTGTGGTCAAACCCGGATCCGAAAACAACTGAATCTATAGTAAACAAAGTACTCCGAAAACCAAACGCAATAGATGGCTGGTTCAGTTTAGCTCGCTTCCGTGGCAATATATATTGCACTTGGAGATGTGCACGTGCTTTTCATCGGGATAAACATGTCCCTAGTGAGCCATTTGTGTTGCCCTTTTTTCTCTTTGTCACAGTGTCGATGGCGGCGACGTTGTTCACCTCTTCACAACGAACGTGATTAATACCATGGCAATTATCTCTATCATTACACAACAAGCTACCTTCGTGGCATTCTGCACCACCTTGTATTTTCATGGGCTCGTAATGATGGTGGCAGCCACCCTCGTCTCATTTACACATGGTGTATGCATCGTCCCCACACTCTTGCCCCCTAGTCTAAAATTCATTCACGTTGCCTCTCATCCTCGCCAATGAAGACCCTTCCCTACCCATACACGTAGTTACTTGTAGTGATGGTGGGAATCACTAGCGTCTCACCTGCATCAAGTGTTGGAAATATGCCCTAGATGCAATAATAAAATGATTATTATTATATTTCCTTATTCATGATAATTGTCTATTGTTCATGCTATAATTGTATTAACCGGAAACCGTAATACATGTGTGAATACATAGACCACAATATGTCCCTAGTGAGCCTCTAATTGACTAGCTAGTTGATCAATAGATGGTTGTGGTTTCCTGACCATGGACATTGGATGTCATTGATAATGGGATCACATCATTGGGAGAATGATGTGATGGACAAGACCCAATCCTAAGCATAGCACAAGATCGTGTAGTTCGTTTGCTAGAGCTTTTCTAATGTCAAGTATCATTTTATTAGACCATGAGATTTTGCAACCCCCGGATGCCGTAGGAATGCTTTGGGTGTATCAAACGTCATAACGTAACTGGGTGACCATAAAGGTGCACTACAGGTATCTCCGAAAGTGTCTGTTGGGTTGGCACGAATCGAGACTGAGATTTGTCACTCCATATGATGGAGAGGTATCTCTGGGCCTACTCAGTAATGCATCATCATAATGAGCTCAATGTGACTAAGGAGTTAGCCACGGGATCATGTGTCACGGAACGAGTAATGAGGCTTGCCGGTAGCGAGATTGAATAAGGTATAGGGATATCGGCAATCGAATCTCGGGCAAGTAACATACCGATGGACAAAGGGAATTGCATACGGGATTGATTGAATCCCCGACATCGTGGTTCATCTGATGAGATCATCGTGGAACATGTGGGTGCCAATATGGGTATCCAGGTACCGCTATTGGTTATTGGTCGGAGAGATGTCTCGGTCATGACTGCATGGTTCTCAAACCCGTAGGGTTTACACACTTAAGGTTCGGTGACACTAGAGTTGTAATGGGACATTGTATGTGGTTACCGAAGGTTGTTCAGAGTCCTGGATGAGATCCCGGATGTCACGAGGAGTTCCGGAATGGTCAGGAGGTGAAGATTTATATATGGGAAGTCCAGTTTCAGTCGCTGGAAAGTTTCGAGGGTTATCGGTATTGTACCGGGACCACCGAAAGGTGTCCGGGGGTCCATCGTGTGGGGCCACCTACCCCTGGGACCAAGTGGGCTGAATATGGGTGGGGACCAGCCCCTTAGTGGGCTGGTGCGCCCCCAAGGGCCCAAGACGCCTAGGGTTGGAAACCCTAGGGGGTGGGGGCGCCTCCCACCTGCTTGGGGGGCATGTCTCCCCCCTTGGCCGCCCCCCTCTAGATGCATCTAGGGGGCCGCCCCTCCCATTCGCCCTATAAA
>NC_041387.1:392468918-392469679 GCF_002162155.2 Triticum dicoccoides | reverse complement strand
AGCCCTGCCGGAGAACCACGAGCTCCACCACCACGCCATCATGCTGCCAGAGTTCTCCCTCAACTTCTCCTCTCCCCTTGCTGGATCAAGAAGGAGGAGATGTTGGGGAACGTAGTATTTCCAAAAAAATTGCCTACGATCACGCAAGATCTATCTAGGAGAAGCATAGTAACAAGCGGGGAGAGTGTGTCCACGTACCCTCGTAGACCGAAAGAGGAAGCGTATAGTAACGCGATTGATGTAGTTGAACGTCTTCGTGATCCAACCGATCCAGGAACCGAACGTACGGCACCTCCGCGATCAGCACACGTTCAGCTCGGTGACGTCCCTCGAACTCTTGATCCAGTTAAGGCCGAGGGAGAGTTCCATCAGCACGACGGCGCGGTGATGGTGATGATGAAGTTACCGACGCAGGGCTTCGCCTAAGCACTACGACGATATGACCGAGGTGCGAGTCCGCACACGGCTAAAAGATTAACTTATGTGTTGTTGGGGTGCCCCCTGGACACGTATATAAAGGAGGGGAGGGAAGAGGTGGCCGGCCCAAGGGGGGCGCGCCAGGTGTGGGGAATCCTACTAGGACTCCCCAGTCCAAGTAGGATTCCCGGCCTCTTTCCTATTCGTAGTAGGAGAAGGAGGGAAGGAGGAGGAGGAGAGAAGGAAAGACCCCCGCAACCCTAGTCCGTTTGGGCTAGGGGGCCACGCGCCACTCCCTGGCCGGCCTCCTCTCTTCCACCACTAGGCCCATGAGGCCCAATAAC